>NC_087378.1:7214772-7327272 GCF_963675165.1 Halichondria panicea
TGAGGAGGTACAACATCCTGAGTCCACATTTATTATATCCGGGTTTAGGATGTGGGGGCTCCTGCGACGCAGGATTGTCTCCTCTCATAGTTAGTTGAATTATGGCTCCTACCGTTTTAATCTTATCTCTTCTACTTAGCATACTTAGCATACAACTATCTGTAGCATTGACTAGTGTCTGTAATCCGCGTGATGGTACCTATGGAACTCCAATTGACATTCATAGAACATGCTCTGTCTACCGTGATGATTCGTTTTCCTGCATGAACAATACTTTCATTCACCAATGGAGTGCTTTGGAATGTGGTGATGAGTATCGTGATCAATGTATAGACAGTTGCCCTGGTTTTGTTGGAATGAACCTCACGTACGAGTGCTCTTTTGAAGGAGCTCGGCTATACAGGTACAAGAATGGCGAGTACCAGTATTTGAATGGGTCCTCGGTTAACTACGGTCTACTATTGCCAGAACATGCTGGGCTGTACGAGTGTCGCAACAGTGCAAATGCTGAAGTACATGCTCAGAATATCACTGTGAATGGTACGTTAACAAAAGTAATGTGCATATATGCTATACATGTAGCTGGTAATTTTTGTGGGGCAAAATATTTGTGGTTTTTGTGGTTGAAGCTCTGACCACGAATATTTTACCCACGAATGAAGCGACCTTGCCTACTTTTACCTACAGTGCAAGCAAAACCACAAAAATATTATCCACGAAGTGACTACGAATGTTTTGCCGCTATACAAATGCAGTATACGTGTAAATAGACTCACCACTTTTTCTCTTTTTATAGAGGAGATTCGTATCGGTTCACATTGTAAAGGTTTTCCATATATAGACACTCGATATATGTGCTGTTCTAGTAGCTCTTGGTCTGCCTCAAGTATTGGGTCATCTTATGAATTTGCTGTGTATGCAAACCCAGCAAACAATGTGTCAGTGACTATTGAGCAAATTAAATGGTTGGTAGACAAAGATGCTAGGAATGGTGTGGATATTGGATTGTACACACTGCAAAACAAAACTAATCCTACGATATGGGTAAGATAACAAGCTTGAATGCATGCGATGAAATCAATTAATGTCACGTCTTTAATATACATACAGAAAGCCGGCTTCAGGTATATTCCGTATAGAGTGACAGACTGGAATCCGAGAATTAAAGTCCTCGTTACAGCCAGCACAACCAACTACTCCCATTCTGTTTGTGTTACAATTAATTTTCAATTGCAGAAAGCAGGTTTACAAATTGAAAATACAAGTCTACCTCTGAATACTACGGTGTCTGCAGGGCAAGAGGCAATCTTTCAATGTAGATACGCTTATGCTAGCACTAAAGATGCTAGTCATTTTCTGATCAAAATTGATTATTCAAAGCCTGTTGTTTTTGGAAATACGACAACAATTGAGACCTGCTCTATGTACCTTTCTTTATCAACACCATACAACTACACCAGTGATAATTGTACAATGCCTCCTGTGAAGAAAGCAGTCATTAAGATTAACAGCATATCATCTGTTGTGGAGTACACACTTCGTATACCAAAAGTGAATGCTGATCTCTCTGGAAGTATTGTATCTTGCTCAGTGGTAACTTTCTTCACCAATCGTCTTCAATGGAGGACGTCTGCCTATCTAACTGTAATCGAGTCTGCCAACATAACTGTAACCGAGTCTTCCCAAGTAACTGTAACCGATTCAGTAACTGAAGTATCCACATCTGGTTCAGAGTTTGCAGCTTTTGTAGTAATTATTTTACCAGTCATTGTTGTTATTGTTTTTCTAGTACGAAAGTATAGACAAAGACGTGTCCTCAATCAGAACAGACGTAAGTGTTTACAAGAATTATGGATTTTAGTCTTTATACGTACATGCATGTGTTTTGTTTCACACAGATTCCTATCGACATACTCGCTTGTATGAATCCCAGTCCACACTCTGTGACACAGAGTCAGATGGAGCAGTGTGTGTTCAGGTGAGTCACATAACAAAAATATCATAATCTTGACTTAAACGTATATAGAAAATGTGTATATAGGAAACGTGTGTGTGGGAGGCCCCATTCTGATAGAAGCCTTACAGTAGAACACGAGTATAGGAAACGCGTGTGTGGGAGGCCCCATTCAGATAGAAGCCTTACAGTAGAACACGAGTATAGGAAACGCGTGTGTGGGAGGCCCCATTCAGACAGAAGCCTTACAGTAGAACACGAGTATAGGAAACGCGAGTAGGGAAAGCATGTTTAGTAAATGCATAATTATATAGAAAATGTGTATATAGAAAACGCATGTGTGGGAGGTCCCATTCTGATAGAAGCATATCGGAATACCAGGCTTGTTAAATGGCAGAGGGCGAGCAAATCAGAATTCAGCTGGCATGCAGTACCACCTCCACCAAGATTTATTTAACTATTTGGTGTATCTCTAGTGTCAAGTATACTACCTTATGCATGTGTGTGCCTCTATAAAGAAGATCTTGGCCACATGCATGCAGGCTCATAATGCACCTCTGATTTAATTGACCCTTGTCCTAGTTTGTATTCGAGTTGATGTTCCTTATGCATGTGCTTGCATTTTGTAATATCAGAATATTTAACATGCCATGAGCTCAACCTGATTGGGTGTGTATATATACTCTCGATAGGAACAAGATGATACCTTTGAACGGAACGTGGCCATATAAAATCAGAGTGAACAAATACAAGATAGCTGATGAGACCAACTAAACGGGTGCATGTGATATTTATAGCTAATAGTGAGATACTCATCACAATAATTATAGTCATATTGTCATGCATATTGTCATGCAATATCAAATTAATGTCTCATATAATACTTTTCATCTTTATAACTTTGAAATTGTTCACATAATTATATATAATAATTATGATATGCATTGGTTATAGTAAATTCTAAGCATGCAGTAAATAAGGTAAAGAATCATGGTGCCTATAACGTTTTACTTTTATCTCCGCTACTTAGCATGCAACTAGTCTATCATCTCTGCTACTTAGCATACAACTAGTCTATCATCTCTGCTATTTAGCATGCAACTATAGTCTATCATCTCCGCTACTTAGTCTATCATCTCTGCTATTTAGCATGCAACTATAATCTATCATCTCCGCTACTTAGCATATACAACTAGTCTATCATCTCCGCTATTTAGCATACAACTAGTCTATCATCTCTGCTACTTAGCATGCAACTAGTCTATCATCTCTGCTACTTAGCATGCAACTAGTCTATCATCTAGCTCTGCTACTTAGCATGCTATCATCTCTGCTATTTAGCATGCAACTAGTCTATCATCTCTGCTACTTAGCATGCAACTAGTCTATCATCTCTGCTACTTAGCATGCAACTAGTCTATCATCTCTGCTACTTAGCATGCAACTAGTCTATCATCTCTGCTACTTAGCATGCAACTAGTCTATCATCTCTGCTACTTAGCATGCAACTAGTCTATCATCTCCGCTACTTAGCATGCAACTAGTCTATCATCTCTGCTACTTAGCATGCAACTAGTCTATCATCTCCGCTACTTAGCATGCAACTAGTCTATCATCTCTGCTACTTAGCATGCAACTAGTCTATCATCTCCGCTACTTAGCATGCAACTAGTCTATCATCTCTGCTACTTAGCATGCAACTAGTCTATCATCTCCGCTACTTAGCATGCAACTAGTCTATCATCTCTGCTACTTAGCATGCAACTAGTCTATCATCTCTGCTACTTAGCATGCAACTAGTCTATCATCTCTGCTACTTAGCATGCAACTAGTCTATCATCTCCGCTACTTAGCATGCAACTAGTCTATCATCTCTGCTATTTAGCATGCAACTATATCATCACTATACATATATTTGTAGCATTGACTATAATTATAGTGTCTGTAATCTGCGTGATGGTGCCTATGAACTCCAATTGACATTCATTGAACATACTGCGGTGTAGGAAGGGGGGGCTCCAGGGGCTAGAGACCCCCCTCCCATAATTATTTCTAGGCTATCCAGTATAGCCTGATAGCCTCGTTCCCTAGGTCGAACTAGCGTTATTTTAGAGACAAATCGGCCTGGGAACGACTACATGTACAAGTAGAGTTAAGCTGCACTATGAACTTTTTCCATTCGAGCCCCCTCATTGAGAAATTGCTTCCTACACCACAGACTGTGCTCTATATGGAACCTCACTTACGAGTGCTCTTTTGAAGGAGCTCAACTATATAGGTACAAGGATGGCGAGTACCAGTGTGCGTATGTGTGATAGACTCATCATCACTTTCCTTCTTTTAGGCCAATGTTAATCCATGTATTGTTTCTGGTTTGGGAATCACCTTACCACAACTGAGGGAGGGAGGTGATCATTATTCATTTTTGTGACATCACTTCCTGTAAAACCCCATTTCCAGAAACAAGACTCATTATCATTGGCCTTATAGAGGAGATTCGTATCTGTTCAGTTGTAAAACGATTTTCTGTGGGCACTCAGCATGTGCTGTTCTATAGTGGTGGTTATTCTTTTCCTCAGATGGATGGGTGTTAAACTGAAATATGCGTTTGAAGTATCAATGGTACGATATTCACAAGTCACAGGAAGTGTTTACATTTCTGCAGGTCAACGTTATTTTTTGCAAAAGCATACAGGGTCAGTGTACAACAAATAGCACTATGGTAATCTCTATACCTGGATAGATATGAACAAGAGAAACAAAACAATGCAGTTACATTGGTTTGGCAGGCTAGCTATGGAGTGCAGGTATAAAATTGGTGCAGGCGCGCGGTTTTTAAAAAATGAGCGGAGTCTGTGCCGAAACAATTTCATCATGCAAGGCATTCCAAAGTTGTCTATGAAATAAGACAATTTGTTTGCATGAGTTGACACAATTGCGTGTTACCCAGCATGCAAACAAGCATTGCAACTGGACTAGATATACATGTAATTCTATATTATAGTTGCCAAGATCTGATTCTTGCACAGTTTGATCTAGGTGTTATAGCTTCGTTTCAGCTTCCAGAGGCCCCCACTGGAGTTTCCATGAGTATCACTTCGCTGAATGTGGTATAGAACTTTACCTAAACCCGGATATAACTAGAGCACTAAAGTGCAAACCCTCGGCTGGTGACTTATAAAGAAACCATATAATTATAATGCAGTGCATGAATATCATGATGACTAAAACTGTCTAGCCCAGCAACTTAGGAGCTAGACTGGAGGCATGCTGAAACATTTGAGAACAGGGTTTTATATGCAATGAATCAATGTGGACTAGGATCACAGCAAAGAAGCCTGGAGTCAGCTAGCCTCGAATCCAGGCCGATTAAATATCGGCCTGGTCTTGAGGCTAAGAGTCAGCTAACAGAGTAGCCTCGATCCCAGGCCGAGTTTTCGCTTTTATAACGGTTAGGCAAACAACTACATTTAACAGTTCGGTGGCTCCTAACTGACCTGCCCGGAGCTTACTAACTACAGTTTGGCCGTTAGTTGGCGGCAAGCGGAGGCGGGTGACCCCTATTTTTTTTTTTCGTGGGGGGAGGAAGCCCCTTAAATAATTATACACGTGAAGCGTTAGAGATATATAAAATGAGAGGAATGGAATTACAGTTCAGTTTATGTCTATCTCGGCTGTGACCAGGTTAATAGAAAGCGGAGCTTTGGAAGCGTGTCCAATTCTTGAACGAGCACCTCTAATGCATTGAATAGCTGATCGGAGAAGAGAGAAGGTAAGGCAGCAGCGGAGCCAGGCCAGGGTGGTTGAGTATGATTGCTCCCATTTGTCGGCAAGACACGCGGATAACCTTTTGTAAAAAGTAGTGGCTTCCGTGGCCAAGCCTCCAGTGGCAGACAATACAAGTGGAGTAAATGACGAGTGTTCTACTTCTCTCACTCTCGTTCATATGCCCTCTTTTTGATGGCTTCATGTTTGCGATTAGCCTCGATTCCAGGCCGCTTGAACGGCCTGGAATCGAGGCTAGTTTGCGATTAGCCCTATCGGCAATCGGCAAGACACGCGGATATATATCGGCCACCGTACATATAGCCTCGAATTCATCGGCCTGGTCTCGAGGCTAGAGTTACCCTAACTCATGTGCACTATCACCCTAGAGACCAGGCCGTACCGTATAGCGGGTATATTTCGAGGGTATAAATTTTCGCGGATGGACCATTACCATAGATTGAAAAGGAAGGGGTTTGGAAACGACCAGGCCCCCCTGTGTAAAAGGTTGAAACACTCCTCGTTATATTTCGCGCTCGCAAATATTTTCGTGGTTGATCGTTTTGTGTTGTATTTTAACTGTTTCTAGCTCTCCTATCCACTAGCGATCACTCAGGGGCTGGGAGGTACTCTAGAGAAGTAAGTTTATACCACTGACAAGCTCTGAGTCCGTTGTCTTTACTCTGTTTCCAATTTTTGTTGAGTTAAGCTTAAATTACTCTATGTCAACTTTTCTCTTTCCCTGCTGTGAAGTCAAAACAGCAAAGTACATTGCTTGACTTGGTTATTATGTATCTAAGTGCTACATAGAATGGCTTCATGCTATGGATAAGCTGTACTGTTCATAAACGTTTGCAGTATAGTTCTTCAAACTGCTTTAGTATACTTTCAGTATACTTTTAGACACACCACGGGCCTTGACCTCCCACGACTTCATAGTAAGGGCTATTCCTTCTTTTATAGTATTTATTTGTTTAGTGATAGTGGCTGTGTGGCTTAGTCGACTTTTTAGAGCTAGATTCTCTTTACTTTTTAGAAAAATCAACATTAAAAGTGATCAATTTCACTGTTTCTATGCACAGCACATTGTAGAGCAGTCAAGACAGGTAATGAGCATGCTGACTATAAAAATAATCCTTTGTAGTTTTAGCCACACCCTATAACGTGGAGTGTTTCACGCAAACATTTTCGTTTCCAATCCCCTTCCTATTTTTTTTTTTTTTTTTTGGGGGGGGGGGGCGTGAAAGCTCTCCATCTCGGGGCTAAGAAAAAATTACATTGTACAAAAGAAGGAAGTAGTTAATTATTAGTTGGGCGGAGCCCGACCGTCCCTGACGGGAGGTAGGGTTTCAAGCCTATGTCAGGATTTGTCGTTGCAGCCCAATCAGATTGCAGCATGTGTGTCTGTGTCACGTCCGGTTGCGCAACCTCAAGCAAGATAAAATGGTTAACACCCACTTCAGAATAATAATATTCATAGAATAAAATGATTATTCATAGCTGCTTATCAGCGTGTTACATAATTCAGCAAGACAAATCCTGACATAGGCTTGAAACCCGACCTCCCGTCAGGGACGGTCGGGCTCCGCCCAACTAGTTAATTATGTAGCAGTCAAAAATAAAAACAAAGTATATAGTTCATAGAGGAATTATGTATTCAGGGGGGGGACTCGCCCCTCCTGAGATACAAGGTTGATATTGTCCATGTAGACAGGTCTGTGCAACGATGAGCGGCTTCCTCGAATGCAGTGGCGGATCCAGAGGGGGTTCTTTGGGTTCAATTGAACCCCCCTTTGAGAAAGAAGTGAATGGGAGGCTCAAGCAACTAGTTAGCAAGTTGTTCCTTTCTTACTAGCTTTCACATGCATTTCTCACTAACCTTTACAATGCACATTATTGCAGAGCAGATTGATGCAAAGGATAGCCTGCATCTAAGCCATCCCATTACAGCTGGGTAGGGATTTTGTCTTTTCGAGGATAACAAATCAGCGAGCCTCTTGTAGAAGGTTGCTGCTTCTTCCATTACAAAGGATTTCGCGGATTTTATTTTCGTGGTCTGAGTTCCAGCCTTTTGGCGCATGCGCACATCGACATGCAGCTGTACCTCCACACCGTTAGCCTCGAATCCATATAATTATACTGAACACGCCTACTATTCATAAATTTTCGTGGGTACATGTATAAATTTTCGCGGTACAGGCTCAATCCGCGAAAACCGCGACATTTATACCCTCGAAATATACCCGCTATACGGTATTTCAATCGGCCTAGTCTCGAGGCTAGCTACTATAGTATTATGCCTCGGTGCGCATGCGCAAGCGAGGTATACGGTAGTGTGTCTGTGTGTGTGTGTGTTGTGTGTAGACTATTTCAGCTGCTCAAGGATCAATGAAGTGCAAGTAAGAGGCTTCTAGTCATGTTTTCTTGGCATGCTATTTGTGGATTTGCAAAATAAAGCTTGGTTTTCGAGTTATGCCTAGTTTTGCTTACTTGGAATGCCTTTTCAGAAGAGTCCGTAGTAAAACTTGTTCACCAAGTGTTGCTTCTCTACTTAGTAGTTAGCTCTGCACTATAAGGCTAGCTATTCACTCACTCTTGCAGCTACCAATTATTGGTAGCTGCAAGAGTGAGAAGAGAGCTGCAAGGTTCTGCTGACTTGCAGCCATTAATTTTAGACTTGAACTTTTGGCATCGATCGTTTTTAACAACAATCATGGTCGATCATTACCCACTATTTGAGTTTCCCTCAGTGATTGCATGCAGCAGCAAAATTAAAAATGTTTTCAATGTGTGTATAAAAGCTAGCTATTACTGTAGTAGTTTTATGTTAAGTAGCTTTGGCACCTCCACCGAGGCATCAGCACCCGCGGTGCTTTCATTATACATGTAGTTGCAATGCTTGTTTGCATGTAGTTGGGCGCCGCAGGAGTCCAACCAACTGCAGTGGGTTAGACTCCGCCCAACTAGTTGACCTGCAGAAATGTAAACACTTCCTGCGACTTGTGAATATCGTACCATCGATACTTCAAACGCATATTTCAGTTTAACACCCAATGGCCATCCATCTGAGGAAAAGAATAACCACCACTATAGAACAGCACATGCTGAGTGCCCACAGAAAAATCGTTTTACAAATTGAACGGATACGAATCTCCTCTATAAAAGAGGGAAAGTGGTGAGTCTATCACACATACGAATGTCAATTGGACGGTTCCATATATAAGCTTAGGCACCATCACGCAGATTACAGACACTATATAATATAGTCAATGCTACAACTATAATATGTTATAGTTATAACACGGGCACAAGGGATGTATGGAATATATTGCACTGGAGCACGAGGGCGCCAGCTGAAATCTGCAAAACAGCCCCATCCCACTTCTGGTGCTGCAAAACAGCCCCGCCCCACTTACTGCTGCAAAGAAACAGCCCCACCCCACTATACTCAGTGAATACATTAGCCTCGATTCCAGGCCGTTTAGGCCTTGAGAAGGAGGCTATGAATACATGTGTATTAGTAGCCTCGATCCCAGGCCGATCCGTCTCCAATTGAACGCTAGGTCGCCTACTAGGCCTGGTATTGATTGTATTTGGGCGTGATCTGGGCGTGGTTTTTTAATAAATTGACACTGTGGTACAACAAAAAATGAATCCTCCAACAGTGGTCTTCAAAAACAGCCTCTGGGGCAGTATACAGCAGGAAATACTTCCCAGAAGACACTTCTTTGGCAGTGGCAACCAAATCTTTGTCGATTCCTTTATTGCTACTGAGGATGGCAGCAGAAACACCTCTATTGTTTAGACTCCTGACCTGGTCAATCATGAGTCTCATGATAAGAGATACAAGGGGAGAGACAATTAACAAGAACAACACTTTTGTCAACAGGAGGAGCCTTGGTCCTACCTAGCTTGTAGTCCATTAAAAAGGGTAGCAACTGATATAGCAGAGAGACTTGCCATACCCCGTTGGGAACCAGCCCTTCCCTCAAACAGGAGCTTGAGAGCCTGGGCCTGTTCTGCCATGAGAGTGAGGCCATCTTGCTTCAAACAAGATAACGCGTTGCATGCCATAGCTAGCTAGTTATAAATTGAGAACATGACACGGAGCTACATTACTGTAAGTTTTACGGGAGTAAAATGCCTCTACGTACACCTTTAGTATTACAGAAAAAAAGCAGGAAACAAAATGTGAAGAATCTCTGCTTTAGTTTCCGGTTCCTGCCACGCCCAGATACAATCAATACCAGGCCGTATTTTTCAACTTCGTTCTATTAAAAAAAAATCGGCCTGGGACCGAGGCTAGTGTATTAGCTGCTGGTCTACGCTCGGCCTCATAACCAAGAAAGCTCGCTTCTACACTGCTGCAAAACAGCTCATGCCCCCAACAAAAAGAGCCACTTCTAGTGCTAGGGTGAAGCAGAATTGACATGCATCACGAGGTCGAGGACTAGGTCGATCTAGGAACACAGAATCTTCCACAAAATGAATCTTGGACAATTTTAAAACCTGCATGGTTGCAAGAAGAAACTCCAGCAGTGCTGAACATTCATTCCTGCATGGCTGGACATACTTTGATACTTATTATTTCTCATGCGTATTAATTTAATTTTAATTTAATTGTCTGTCTAATGCCAGAGGGGCGTTTTGTGGTTAGTGCATTATGACTTTGCGGTCAGTGCAATATGACTTTCAGCAGTGCATTATGCTGCATATTGCACTTGGCAACAACGTAGCAACGGGATATAATATATATAATTATGTATAGTGATGATAGTTGCATGCTATAAGTAGCAGAGATGATAGTATGCTAAGTAGCGGAGATAAAAGTAAAACGTTATAGGCGCCATAATTTTTTACCTTATTCTATTATACTGAATGCTTGAAATTTACTATAACCAATGCATATCATAGAACAATTTCAAAGTTATAAAAATAGTGAAAAGTATTATATATGGGACATTAATTTTGATGTTGCATGACAATATGACTATAATTATTGTGATGAGTATCTCACTATTATATAAATATCACATGCACCCGTTTAGTTGGTCTCATTATGCAGCTATCTTGTATTCGTTCACTCTGATTTATATGGCCACGTTCCGTTCAAAGGTATCATCTTGTTCCTAATAATTATTGAGAGTATAATTATACAGTATAATTATATACACATGCAGTTGAGCTCACACTTGTATGGCATGTTAATATTACAATTCTTATAATTGCAAGCACATGCATAAGGAACATCAACTCGAATACAAACAAGTGCACGTGATAATTATGTCTCAGTGCATGCGCATGCGCAAACGAGGTATAGTGTGTTTGTGCATGTGTGTCTGTGTATATATAGCTAGACTGCTATTAGCCTCGATTCAAGGCCGATTAAAATACGGCCTGGTACCTATTGCAGGGGTGATAGTGCGCATGCGCTTCAAATTACCCAGAATATGGGTAATCGTACTACGAACGTAAAACCTTAGTAAATTACACAGGAAATTAGTCCGTTTACTAAAAATATGTTCCGTAATACTTTATCTCTATGACTGAGTTCTGTAAAGATGTGGCTTATGCCGTGTATTGCGTTGGTCTAGAAGGCTTGAACACTAGTTTTAAGACAGAAGAGGCTCTCATCTACTTCTAGGATGGTCCTATAGCCAGGTTGTCTTCGCAAGTAGCAGTTTGAGGCACTATACACTTCCCATAGCCTGTACAGATCCAAGGTAAGACATCCTGACCATACAACCGTCATAGAGGTAGATGAGAGCCTCTTCTGGCTTCAGACTAGTGTGAAAGCCTTCTGGAACAACGCAATAGAGAGCTAAGCTGATGTACAAAGATAGAAAATAGATGAGAGAAAGAAAAAGGGGATTCCCCAGATTCTGGAGAATAAACTAACGCATGCGCACTATCACCCCTGCAATAGGTACCAGGCCGTATTTTAATCGGCCTGGAATCGAGGCTAGACTGCTATATATACAGCTGCTCAAAGATCAATGCAGTGCAAGTATAAGAGTTTTTATATAGGCTTCTATAACCCTTTCCAGGTCAGCCGCAAAACACAATCTCTGGAACCTGGAACAGTACCATCACTTTAGTTTGCATCTGAGCCCAACCCACCAAATTAGCTTGATGTTATCGCCGCCCCCAATGAAGTGGCTATGGCTTGTAGAGATGGGCGTGGGTCAATGGCTGTGCACAAACTAACCATCGATTTTATGCCTTGCTGCTGCCTCGATGGAAGTATGTCTGGCCTTTAAAAGCTGCACTCTGGTCAACTAAGCTGCTTAGCAAGCATGTAGACTATTGTAGAGCTTGTGTCCACTTGTGAAGTGCCTGTGTACACAAATGGCTTGCTGCTTCCTCTTCGAAAATATTCTATGGCTACCAAGATAGTCCAGAGGGTCTACCAATGGATACTACTCAGTCCTGTATAGCTTGTTTTAAACCTTTTTTTTTTTTTTAAGTGTCCTAATTGAACAGCTCAGCAGAACTTCAAAGGATAATCGCATTCATGATACTATCCAATCTGCCACAGAATCCAATAACATGCAACATTCACAAGTTGATAACGCGCTCCCTCCCAGATTGTTGTTGTAAAATTTACAACAATTTGACCAGTAAAGGGATATATAATATTCGTGAACTTGCAAAATAATGCTTTGTTCTCGAGTTATATCCCTATATATAGTTTGCTTACTTGGAATGTTACTGCATGCAGCGTACAGCTTTCACTATCATGCATGTGAGTGAATCTATCAAAATTAAACACCTCTATTGACGGTAGTCTCCCATTGTGCTGATCGACAGGAGTGGAGGGCTCTGAGTTTTGACTATTGCAGGTTAATGGGACTGCAAAATGAAAATGTAATCAGTGGTGAATGCATGACATATAGAATGCTCATAACGCTATAGTGCAATTGCCAATCTACATGGGATACTTACACAGTCCATTTGCTAGGGTGTTGGTTAGAATACAATGGGAATTTATGGTTGTGGTTTGTGGTTTGTGAAACCAAGAAACGCCATGCAATCTGCTTTGTATACTGGGTCAAATGACGAAGCTAATTAGAAAGGCCGGCGTAGAACTACTCACATAATACCATTACACACACATGATATTACATACCAAGGGCCCCCTACTGTATCCTGACAACAGGTAACATAAACACATGTAAGGTGAAACATGCCACAAGAGTAATTCCCTGACTTCCTGGCATTTAATGCTCCCTATTATGGTATTGAATCCCAACATTGACATGGTTTGTTTTGCTAGGAGTATCAATTGTCAAGGAAACAATGCTGAAATTCTCCCACCTTCATCAGGATTAACAATGTCATGATGATTTCTTCTTTTCCTCACAACACCAGTTACTTCCACCGCTAGCAACACAACTGACAGTACTACCACAACAGTCACAACCAGTGACACGACTAAATACGTGGCTGGTTGAGTAATCCCTGAATCGACTCTCTCGATAACTGTTAAATGAGCTTCCTTCTTCCATTGTAAAGACTTGCTCAAAATAAGAACCAAAAAACAAGAAACAGTGCTTCCATTCAGATTTGCAGTTACTTGAGGTATTCGAATGTTAAACTTCACAATTTTCGACACGCTGTTACTTGAAGTATTGTTTCTCTCGATTTGTGCCAGTGAGCAATTGGTATGACTTGTCAAAGAACTCCAAAAAAATTCTGCTGTGCAAGTTTCGTGCCGCATAGTTTCGTTCCCTATTCTTATGGGCATTTTGACTTCAATGTCTACTTTAAAATCTGCAGCAACAGCCACATCTGAGTATGAGAATTTACACTGGAAGAGAGCGTCTTTTCCTTCGGACACAGTTGTGTTTTCAGGTAGATTAGTGTTCTCCACTTGCAGTGAGTTAGTGTTATCTGCAATTGTTGATTAAATTATATACACCATACTTTTATAGCTCACCATTAAACTGGATACTATTACAAATGGAGTGAGAAGAATTTGTAGTGTTGGCTGTCACCCGAAACAATATTATAGGTGGTGTACTTGTCACACTGTATGGAAACTGTTTGAACTGGATATTCTGTATAGATAGTATTACATCGGATTCTATGAATACTATTTTGCTCACCCATATCACAGGGTTGCTCTCATCTTGCTCAACGTACAGTCCAATATCCACATCATTCCTAGTCTCTTTCTCCACCTGCCATTCAATCTGTTCAATAGTCACTGACACATTGTCTACTGGGTTGGCATATACTGCCAACGGATAGTAAGCATTAATTGCTTGTGATGGCCAAATGGAACTCGCCAAGCAGCACTTTCTCTCAGAAGATCTTGAAAACTGAACACAGTCGACAGAACTAATGCGGATTTCATCTGAATTAAATTGATATAAATCATGATTATATGAGGGAACAATGATTACCATTCACAGTGATATTCTGAGCATGTACTTCACCAGTTGCATTGTTGTGACACTCGTACAACCCAGCATGTTCTGGCAATAGTAGACCGTAGTTAACCGAGGACCCATTCAAATACTGGTACTCGCCATTCTTGTACCTGTATAGCCGAGCTCCTTCAAAAGAGCACTCGTACGTGAGGTTCATTCCAACAAAACCATGACAATTGAGTTCACACCTAGAATTTATTTGGCATTTATCTGACATCCATTGATGAAAATAGGAGCCACTATTGCAAGGGTTCTGACTTCTTTTAAAAACTGAGCATATCCTGTGATTTCCAGCAGGGGTACCTTCTTCACTGTATACACTACAACTGTCAACTTGATCAGCGTGGGTAACACAGTATGTGAGCTCCAAGCTTACCAGTAGTAACAGTGTCAGCTGCATAATTAATAAACTAGAGAAGCCTGAAGTGTACGATCCTTAATACCAAGCAAATCTCATGAGCAAACTACATTCTACAAGCCCTAATTAGTCACCGGCACCACAGTAACATCCTGTTCTACATAGATCTACCGGTGTAGAAGTGATATGTGGCTCCCCCCCATTTCAGGGCCCCCGGGGCCTAAAACGCTAGCGATTTGGGGACCCCCCACGGCCCTATTTCACTAACGCTTTGACAATTGTGAGGCCCCTCCAGCGATATGGGGCCCCCACTTATAACTTGCAGTGTAGATGGTATCTATGCTTGTAGCCTCAGCCTCATGGTCTAAGTAATCTAGATGTCCCTTGCTGACTAGATCTTGCACAGTTACTTACTCATAATTAGCTCTCTTGCTGACTAAGTGCAGAGTTTAATAACACCATGACTTTCAGGTGCTATTGGCTAATATTAGGCTAGCTATACCAGAGTAGAAAGATGTAGATCTATCCTCAATACTTTAACTGAACTCGAGAAAGTTGTTATTTTATGCCCCTGTTATCAGTTACGGAATAAATTACTGTTCCTTTAAAACTGGCTCTGTTCGTTAGATATAGAGAGAAACACATACATGCACACACAGAACATGCATGCAGAGTGAGACATACATTACTGTCATAGGAACAAATACGAGCAGGGCCTCTTCACAACACAAGTAAACCATAGAGCCTTGCTCTACGTACATAGGGCTGAGATAGAGGTAATAAAACACACATGGAAAAAAGAACAAGTGTGTCCACAGGTGCTGACTACCATCCTCCACAATTTGATTTGCAGTTTATTCTCAACTTCGCCAGGAAAAGTTCTTGATAACAATTATACACAAAGTGCATGGGCTGCGGCTGCTGCTTGTATTCTCAGTAGTCAGCCTATATGAATGCATGCATGCATGTGCTGTGTATACAATGGCTATGTGCATGCTGCCACACTGTAACGCAGGCCTTATTTTGCACATAATTATGGCTGCCTTATACTGTTATCGTCAGTGACCAAGCAGCACAGAATAAGGATATATTATAGGCTAGAAATATATTCTGTATTGGAAGTTTAGATCTACATAAACATTATAGCCATTGATTCTCAACTCAACCTCCTATTACTGTTGTGCTGGCTTGACTCCACTGCTCAGAATAGACTTCTCTAGGGGGGCCCTATAATCACTATGGGGGGCGTATACCGCTAGTGCAATGGGGCCCCCCCCTAACACCCCAAATCGCTAGCGTTTTAGGGCCGGGGGCCCCAAAAGGAGGGGGGGGGGGGGCCCTTATCGCTTCTACACCGGTATAATGTTCGGCTGATAAGGCCTAGTTGGGCGGAGCCCGACCGTCCCTGACGGGAGGTCGGGTTGCAAGCCTATCTGGAATTTGTTCTGCGCATTATGTAGTACTGCTATGAATATTATTATTATTCTCAAGTGGGTGTTAACCGACTTGATGACGTGTAAACTCAGTGCACAGCAATACTGCATGCGGTTTTGCAACTAGATGCAGCGGAAGTGTAACCAAGCCACGTGAAAAATGCTGCAATCTGATTGGGCGCCACTATAGTGGCGCTAGAACAAATCCCAGATAGGCTTGCAACCCGACCTCCCGTCAGGGACGGTCGGGCTCTGCCTAACTAGATAAGGCCTATATTATATATATATATATATATATATATTTTTTTTTTCATGGGGGAGCAAGCCCCTTAAATAATTATACACATGTGAAGCAATAGAAATATAAAAATAAATAAAATGAGAGGAATGGAATTATGATTTTAACAGTTCAGTTTATGTCTATCTCGGCTGTGACCAGGTTAATAGAGGGCGGAGCTTTGGAAGCGTGTCCAATACTTGAACGAGCACCTCTAATGCATTGAATAGCTGATCGGAGAAGAGAGAAGGTAAGGCGGCAGCGGAGCCAGGCCAGGGTGGTTGAGTATGATTAGGATTAGTTGGGCGTGGCCCCACCCTGGACGCGTACGTTCGCATCCAGGGTGGGGCCACGCCCAACTATATTAGGATGTGAGTCGAAAGTATAGATAACAATAACACTAGCTGTGTACGTGTCAATAGCAGTTCCTCTACTATAGTGCTTTGCGCATGCGCAGTTACTACACCAGACCCATTACAGATCAATCGAGGATTTCAAAGTTGAAGTACACTCAACATGACCACACAGTGTGTGTTTCTTTCTGTGCAATTAGTAAAGTGCAGTAAACCATGACCACTAGTGCAGTAAACCATGACCACTAATAGTGGTCATGGTTTACTGCACTTCAACTATTAACTTTTGCCAACCAACCTGAAATCCTCTGTATTATGATCAAAAAATGAATGTCATGTTACATGTACATGTAGCTAGTAGCATAAAAAGGGTGGGAAATATCAGGTGAAAGAGTTCATAGAATTCGGCTTCTTGAAAATAGCTTGATGTAATCTTGCTTTGAAATCATCTTGAGCAGTAGAGAGACACACAACACCGTTGATGATCCGAGGCAGACAGTTACTAATCTCAGTTAAAATGGGGATGACCCTGCCATTACACAATGCTGGTTTCTGATGAATTGCATGCTCCAGTTCGTATACACACCACTCAGAACTTGCATAGTCACTAGATACCACAATCACAATTTTATCTGCCCCCATTATTAGTCTGTATCTTTCGTCCGATACGGAAAATCCTGGTATCATACTATCTTCATGAATGTCCACGCGAATAACAGGATGTAACGATTCGATAAGTGGTTTTAGTTCATTCCTCACCCATTCACTTGTGGCATCGGTGTAGCTGATGTAGATGACAAATTCAGTTAGTTCGGAGGGCTTGTAAACGTCTATGGTGCGATTAAATTCAGTGACTGGTTTTGTCTTAAATGTATGTATGCTAGACATCTCAGAGTCAATAATACCAGCATATGTATCAATCACTCTTCGAGCTTGCTCTCCCACAAGTAGACCACCACCACTGATGGTTTGAGCTCCCTTGCCATCAGATATCTGTTATAATTGTAGAGTATGAGGGCGAAAAAATGCCATAAAATTAGCCTATTAATTAGAGACATATATAGAGTTGCTAGTTGCTGAATCACAATCATGCAAAAAGGACAGGCTTCTGTTTTTACCATGCATGCATGAGCCATATAGTTTTGGTTGTGTGCATATCATGCAAGCACTCAGAAAAATGGAGCTGACAATAATTATATAAACTGACTTGTTTGTTAAGAGAGTGTTGTGAAACAGGAAAAAGCTTTCACTATCATGCATGTGAGTGAATCTATCAAAATTCAACACCTCTATTGACGGTAGTCTCCCATTGTGCTGATCGACGGGAGTGGAGGGCTCTGAGTTTTGACTATTGCAGGTTAATGGGACTGCAAAATGAAAATGTAATCAGTGGTGAATACATGACATATAGAATGCTCATAACGCTATAGTGCAATTGCCAATCTACATGGGATACTTACACAGTCCATTTGCTAGGGTGTTGGTTAGAATACAATAGGAATTTATGGTTGTGGTTTGTGAAACCAAGAAACGCCATGCAATCTGCTTTGTATACTGGGTCAAATGACGAAGCTAATTGGAAAGGCCGGCGTAGAACTACTCACATAATACCATTACACACACATGATATTACATACCAAGGGCCCCCTACTGTATCCTGACAACAGGTAACATAAACACATGATGTGTATACACATCATAACTGCATGTAAGGTGAAACATGCCACAAGAGTAATTCCCTGACTTCCTGGCATTTAATGCTCCCTATTATGGGCTCAACATTGACATGGTTTGTTTTGCTAGGAGTATCAATTGTCAAGGAAACAATGCTGAAATTCTCCCACCTTCATCAGGATTAACAATGTCATGATGATTTCTTCTTTTCCTCACAACACCAGTTACTCCCACTGCTAGCAACACAACTGACAGTACTACCACAACAGTCACAACCAGTGACACGACTAAGTAAGTGGCTGGTTGAGTAATCCCTGAATCGACTCTCTCGATAACTGTTAAATGAGCTTCCTTCTTCCATTGTAAAGACTTGCTCAAAATAAGAACCAAAAAACAAGAAACAGTGCTTCCATTCAGATTTGCAGTTACTTGAGGTATTCGGATGTTAAACTTCACAATTTTCGACACGCTGTTACTTGAAGTATTGTTTCTCTCGATTTTTGCCAGTGAGCAATTGGTATGATTTGTCGAATAACTCAAAAAAAAATCTGCTATGCAAGTTTCGTGCCGCATAGTTTCGTTCCCTATTCTTATGGGCATTTTGACTTCAATGTCTACTTTAAAATCTGCAGCAACAGCCGCATCTGAGTATGAGAATTTACACTGGAAGAGAGCGTCTTTTCCTTTGGACACAGTTGTGTCCTCAGGTAGATTAGTGCTCTCCACTTGCAGTGAGTTAGTGTTATCTGCAATTATTGATTAAATTATATACACCATACTTTTATAGCTCACCATTAAACTGGATACTATTACAAATGGAGTGAGAAGAATTTGTAGTGTTGGCTGTCACCCGAAACAATATTATAGGTGGTGTACTTGTCACACTGTATGGAAACTGTTTGAACTGGATATTCTGTATAGATAGTATTACATCGGATTCTATGAATACTATTTTGCTCACCCATATCACAGGGTTGCTCTCATCTTGCTCAACGTACAGTCCAATATCCACATCATTCCTAGTCTCTTTCTCCACCTGCCATTCAATCTGTTCAATAGTCACTGACACATTGTCTACTGGGTTGGCATATACTGCCAACGGATAGTAAGCATTAATTGCTTGTGATGGCCAAATGGAACTCGCCAAGCAGCACTTTCTCTCAGAAGATCTTGAAAACTGAACACAGTCGACAGAACTAATGCGGATTTCATCTGAATTAAATTGATATAAATCATGATTATATGAGGGAACAATGATTACCATTCACAGTGATATTCTGAGCATGTACTTCACCAGTTGCATTGTTGTGACACTCGTACAACCCAGCATGTTCTGGCAATAGTAGACCGTAGTTAACCGAGGACCCATTCAAATACTGGTACTCGCCATTCTTGTACCTGTATAGCCGAGCTCCTTCAAAAGAGCACTCGTACGTGAGGTTCATTCCCACAAAACCAGGGCAATTGAGTTCACACCAAGAATTTATTTGGCATTTATCTGACGTCCATTTATGATAATAAGAAGATCCACTATCGCAACGGTTAGGAGTTTTTTGGAAGACACTACAAGTTCTGTGAATTCCAGTAGGTGTACCATTTTCACCATCATATGATGTGCAAACATCATCAGTTGCACAATACGAATTTTGGTCTTTCAGAAGTATCCACATCAGGAGTAAGCAAAGTAGAATAGACCTAGTGGATGACATAGCTAAAGAAACGTACGTGTAGTACACAATTTGCAGTATATCAAGTACTATTTAACCACAACTCTCTAGCCGCGGTTTATAACCGCAGGAGGAAGTGACACTAGACAATGACAGTCTCCTTCCGTTCTATTGAGAATGGCTGAAGAAGACCTTCGTGTTCTGTTCGTTGGCTCAGGTGCAGTTAACTTTGGAGGAGCTGAGGGTCCATGGGATCACTCCAAGAGGTTGGAGACGTTAGGAGGAGTGAAAATTGTGGCCATTGCAGACCCTATACTGAGCAAAGCAGAGGAAGTGCTCAGGGCAAAGCTGGAGGGGCCGCATGCTCACATGTACAAGGACTGTATTGCTGTGAAGAGCTACCTTGATGCCATCTCACTCACCAAACCTAATGTTGCATTTATTGGTAAGAATTTACGCATTTAATGGTAAAATTCCGGTGTAATAATCATTGATTGACCATGACACACATTTTAATACCCTTTCTCATAACTATATACGGATTTTTTAAAATCCCAAGTTCATAAAAGGCGTCTAACGAGGAGCATATTCATTAATTAGTGTACTAATTGTTGGTGGCTTGTACTATATCATTATCCTCATAACAGCCCCCCCCCCATTTTCCCATTTTTATTAAGACATTCATTAATAATGTGTAGCGCGTTATAATTATCATTCATGCAGGTGTTCCCCCAGTGTACCATGGAGCTATGGATCCACCTCACGACATTGAGCTGCAGTGTGTAAAGGCAGGCTTGCACCTCTTTATAGAGAAACCAGTATCAGTTGTAGCTCCAGAGAAATTCATCCCGTACATGGAGGCGGTGGAAAGAATCGCAGAAGAGTCTAAACTAATAGTGAGCGTAGGTTATATGTTTCGATATCACCCAGCTATTGAGAAGATGCAAAGTCTGATAAAGCAGCACGGAAGGCCTTTAGTTCACGTTAATGCTCGCTATTTATCATGTGCTACGGCACTAAGCCATCCCGTTTGGTGGGACAAGGAAAAGTCTGGCGGACCAATTGTTGAGCAGGCAACTCACTTTTGTGACCTCCTACGCTATTTCGGAGGGGATGCCCTTTCATCGTCCATCCGTGCAGTTGCTGTAGGCCCGAGTGACACGCCCACTTCTCCCGGCTACCTGTCTTCGGTTCCGGAAGTGATTCACGAAGATTCGATACCAATGGAACGGAGAGTTCCACGATTAACGACTGCCCACTGGTTCTACTCGTCCGGTGGTGTGGGTTGTCTGACACACGGGGTCACGCTTCAGGGCAGAAAATACGAGGCAGCTATTGATGTGTGGGCGGACGGACTGAGGCTGTCCTTGGAAGATCCTTACTTCCCCGGATGCAAGCTTAGAGCCAGAATAGGTGAGTGGATTTATTATTAATAATTGAAGCAGTACTGTTCTGTTATAATCGCGGTGTTTGTGGGATATCCCTTTTTTGATACCGGCACAGATATGCCCCTTGATCAGCACATGTGATGTTTCATTGTGTTGCTACAGCTATAATTATAGTGAACTTGTGTTTACTTTTATCCCGTTACTGCAGGAAACACGGACAAGGAGGAAGTCTACCATTTCCCGGACGCAGATCCATACCTGAACGAGGATGAGGTGTTTCTGAGGGCAGTACGGAATGGGGACAAGACACTGGTCCGATCCTCGTACCGAGACGCAGCTCACACCTACCAGCTGTCCTGGGACATTCGAAAAGCCAGCGAAGCATAAACTATATACATAAACTGTGTTAGTTGCAGTTATAATATTTTATGGCATCATTGAAATGCTGTTGAAATGCTGGTATATTTGTATCCACAATTCTGTCCTCATCTATATAGAAAAAGATTGACAGAGTAGACATTACTATTATATGAGTTCCTAACTCCTGTTATTACATGTATATATATAGTTCTAAACATGCGGTACTAATTAGCCCATGCATGTGCATGCATGTATATATGCATGTACTGGAAGTGGCAGACCCACCTTAGCCTCGACTCCAGCCCCTTTAATAGTGTGGGTGTAGCCTCGATTCCAGGCCGCCTTTCCCTGCGGTGCCTGGAATCGAGCTAGGCTACACCCACCTTTGCCCTGACCTTGTAGCTAATTATAATTAGCCTCGTTCCCAGGCCTTACTTTTTCTTGCTGTTGTCACTGTTCATCCATAAATCACTAGAAAGACATAGTCTAGTGAGGCAGCAAAAAAAGAAATGGGCGTACAGTTAAGAAAAAGTAAGGCCTGGTTTGGGAAATCGCGTGATCCACAAGGATTTTTATGAACGTGGGCGATATGTAGCCCACAATCGTGACGTAAGGTATTCTCCCACGCATTCAGAGTTAATAAGACTGTACATGTACTGAGACAACCACCAAGCTGTGCTGCAAGTCAGATCAGAGAACCAGCGTGGCCAGCTCTGGTGGCAGTAGCTACCTGCTATATATGATAATGATGACTAACTTAAGCTATTCTTGATCTATACTAGCATGTAGAAAGACACAAGAAAAGGTAATAGTCTGATAGAATCTGAACACACAATCTAGACTAGTAGATCATCTAAGGTATATAGCTAGCTATAGTGCTTGCAAACTTCCAGTTCCAAGTCCATGTCCAGCTTGCTGCAGGCAAAGTTTTATTAGTCATAGATATCTGCGTGGGCAGTCCAACATCTCTAGCTCAGCATGCCCACGCTCATTTTCACCCTTCTACCACCCTTCTACCCTCACGCGACTTCCCGATACAGGCTCTCCTTTTTCCTAACTCTACGTCTATTTCTTTCTTTATTCCTCCAATTAATACCGTATTTTATCTCATTGAACGATAAGACAGTATTTTATCTTATTGAACGATGTGATAAAGAACAGAAAAAGGAGAGCCTGTGTAGAGGCTAAATTATAATAACCATTTTTTGTGTGGTTACCTTATAACATCACATGACACAGGCTCTTCTTAATTTAATATATACCAAGTGAATTAATGTTTTATCGAGTTCAGTGCAAAAGCAGGCTGATATTATGATACAAAATGAATATATTATTGCTCAAATTAATCACCAAATAAAAGAAAATCGAATTAATTAATGAAGGTACATGCATGCATACAGATGCGCCCCAAATAATAACATAATAGGTAAAAAGTACAAATAACATCTAGAGAGAGAGGTAGCCAAGTTATGTTTTTCGACGTCTTGCTTTCTTGATTACACGACCAGGGGTAGGTAGATTAGGACTAGCTGCAAACATGTTCGCTTGGGCCTGAGGGGGGGCCGCCTGTTGCATCGAGCCAAAGTTCATGTTCATGTTCATTCCGGGAGTGGTGCTGAAATTGTAGCCAGTGTTAGTTTGCAACGGTGCCGCCGTGGTTTGCTGGGTGGCCGTGAACATAAGTCCTGAGGAAGATAGTTGTGTGGGTGGTTGGGGGGCACTACCCGTGAACATAAGCCCTGAGGAGGGTAGTTGTGTGGGTGGTTGGGGGGCACTACCCGTGAACATAAGCCCTGAGGAGGGTAGTTGCGTGGGTGGTTGGGGGGCACTACCCGTGAACGTCAAACTAGTGCTAGAGGTGCCGAAGTTGAATGATGGTTTCGGGAGGCTGGTTCCGAATGTATTGGCTGTGGTGTTGGAGGCAGTAAATGAAAAACCTGATGTGTTTTGGGACTGGCCACTGAACATGTTAGCTCCCA
The DNA here is from genome assembly GCF_963675165.1 of Halichondria panicea. Taxonomy (NCBI): domain Eukaryota; kingdom Metazoa; phylum Porifera; class Demospongiae; order Suberitida; family Halichondriidae; genus Halichondria; species Halichondria panicea. Next base: position 7,238,416 of record NC_087378.1, read on the forward strand.
CAGATTGCTGCTGCGATGGTGGTTTGGCCGATCCAAAAACAAAGTTTGTACGTTGTGTCTGATCAGGTTCCATAGCTGTAAAGGGACAGTAACAGTGTTGCATGTGTTATACAATCACACAGCAATGTCACATGACAACAGTGTTGTACCGTATAGCGCGAAATTTTCGAGGGGCTTACTTTTCGCGGATTTCGTGGGTTAGAATTCTACACGAAAATTAAATCCACAAAAAGTGTTCTTTAATTAGAATTACCTGCTATCATGCAAAGATTTAAAGGCGTGGCTTTCGGTAAGCAGTCATTCCGCGAACATTGTGCAAGGAAATAGTTTTTAGAGGCCAATCCACGAAATATAAGTACCTCGAAAATTTTGCGCTATACGGGTATGTGTTATACAATCGCACAGCAATGTCACATGACAACAGTGTAATGCTCTTTAAACACAGCAATGCAATACTCTCTACCAGGACAGGCGCCGGTGCAGCTCCAGCAATTAACACTAATTATCCGCCCACACCCCATGTTATTGTTGAGTGTAATCAGAGGCTAATTGCTTGAGTTGCCTCCAGTTACAACAACAGTGTAATGTTGTACACCACATGTACCATAAGTATAGGTTCTGTAAACCAACTTATGGTAAAGTGATCACATTTGATATAGTCCAACAGCGAATTCAAACAGAGTGGTACAAGCTTCGTTTGAAATTAGGGAAGGACAGACATAACTATTCATATTTTCAATAGCAAAATCTCCTATAGGCATTCTGTACATACAGCTTGATGTAACTAAATACGCCAGGGGAATGTACACTGGAACATACTAAGCCATACTAAGCACTTAAAGTAATAGTTTCCACTCACTCATTTCGTCAGGGCTTTGCATCTCAGCTTGACCTGAGTTCCCAGCTGGTGTTGCCACCGACAACGCTTGGCTCTGTTGACCACCAAAACCTGACGCAAAATTGAGTCCTGTATTCAACTTAGAAGTTGGAGTGCTTGTCCCAAACATGGAACTGGCCGGCGTCTTCGTTCCACTGAATTGAAACGCTGGTGCCTGAGGCGATGATCCAGTGAAACTTAACAGTCCCACAGAGTTTGTTGAAGTATTACCGAGTGCAAAGTTCATTTTAGGCAGTCCTTGAGATTGTGTTAGCAGCCCAGAAACAGTGGTAGGCGGGGCTACGAGACCACCTCCTCCTCCTAATTTGATTCCGGCAAGAGGGCTATTAGAAGCAGCTGCTGTTGTAGTTGTTGTTGTGAGCATCCCTCCCAGTTTAATGCCAGTCAGTGGATTGCTTGAGGTACTTGTTGTGAGGGACTGTCCCAATTTAAAAGGACTGCCACCTGTCAATGATCCAGTGCCGGTGTTGAAACCTCCACCCAGTTTGATTCCAGAGAGCAGAGGACTCTTTGCCGTCGATGTAAATGTTCCTCCCAGTGTAATGCCAGTCAACAGAGAGGTGGTCGTGGCTGACGTTACCGGAGCAGTGGACGTGAAAGAGCCCAGTTTGATGCTGGCCAGAGGACTATTGCCAGTAGAAGCATTCGAACTTCCGAGACAATTGTTTGTAGCAGACTGAGTTAGTGAGGCGCTTGCAGTTGATAGAATGGGCCCTCCCAGAGTGAGAGAGTTGCTCGTTTGCAGTCCACCACCTCCAAGTTTTATCCCAGTCGAAGGATTAAGAGCTCCAAATGTTAAACCGGACAGCGGGCTGTCAGTCGAGGGCTTGTTGTCGAGAGATACGTTACTAGGTAGTTTAAAACCAGTATCTGAGGTTGTAGTCGAAGGTGTTCCAAGTAGCAAAGTCTGTTGGGTTGTTGGTACATTTCCAGTTGATGTTGCAGCTGGTAGCAGACAGGTGCCATGTGAAGAAGTGTTAGAGGACGTAGCAGTTGATACAGAGCCTAAAGTGAGCCCACCACCTAACTTGAAGCCACCTGTCGGGCCAAACTGAAACCCTCCACTTTTGTGCTCATCTTTCTTAGTTTCTTTCTGACTACCAGGTTTTGGAGTAGTACATGCAACACACGCACTATCACTGTTTTTATTCTGAATCAAACACGTATCACATGTCCATTTCGAGTCTCCAGACGAATCTTGGGGTTTCCTTGAGAGGTTTAGACCACCTCCTCCTAATTTTAGTCCTCCAGTAACGGTAGATTTGGCCTGGCTCTTTCCTGGTTTCGAGGCAGAACAAGCGATACAGCTGTCAGCTTCGGCCTTGTTCACAAGTAAACACGTATCACATGACCACGTATCTTTAGCAGGTGATGCTAATTGAGTTCCTCCCGTCAGTGATAGTCCAGCCCCAGGTTTTATGCCGCCAGACATATTTTCGAGAGAAAAGCCAGTACTCGAACCAATGCCTCCACTACCAAGCAAAACACTGGAACCCAACTTGAAGCCTCCAGAGACGCTAGGCATTTCTCCTAATGATGTACTGGTTCCAGACTTTAGGCCTAGGGTGGAACCTAAAATCAATGAACTAATTAATGACGATAATTATACACAAGTATGCATAAGCTATAATTATATGTACACAAGAGTCTCTCACGTACATCACACACATGCGCTAATAGTTAGGGTAGAGTCAAGGTAGCAGTATTATGTGTGTAGTACATGTAGTTACCTCCTAGCGAGAGTCCTGTCCCAAGTTTTAATCCTCCAGTGCTCGATACAGACAGTCCAGAGACTGAGGCCGTGTCCTTGCTGTCCAACTGTGCCCCAGGCTTTGACGAAGAGCAGGCTACACACTTGACATCTTGTTGTTTGTTCGAAACCAGGCACGTGTCACAAGTCCAACCACCAGTAGAGGATGAGGTCGTTAGCCCAGGAAATGATTTGGCTTTTTCATTGGACGACTTTGAGGCTTTGCTCTTAGTGTTCGGATTGGCAGCTTCACAGGCAACACATTTACCGTCAGAAGCTTTATTGCTGAGTAGGCATCCACTGCACTCCCAGGAGCCAGCTGCAGGTTTTAGGAGAGGGAACGGATTTTTCGAAGTAGCTGGTGGTAGTTTAAATCCTGAACCGCCAAGTTTGAACCCGGGATTGGATCCTATTTGAAGCCCGCTGGTCATTGCTTTACCCCCACCAGGCTTGCTTGCTGTACACGCCACACACTTGCTAACACTGGCTTTGTTACTGATCAGACATTGTTCACATTCCCACGAGCCAATGGACGGGGCAAAACGAGAGAGAGGTTGAGATTTTGGCTTCTCTTTTCCAGCACTTTCGTCGTCCGAGGCAGTCAAATCGACGACGACATCTTGAGATTTCGATCCACTAGTTGCGGAGGACGTACTTTTGTTTGATGAGAGAAACTGACTGTATTCGGGTTTCCTAAGAGCTTCTACGACACTCATGTTTTTCATTTGGGGAGGGGGTGTTTTCGAAGGCGGCTTTTGTGTGAGGGCGAGGGGAGTCTTGGTAGTAGCGAGTGATACAGAAAAGGCCACGTTAGGAGTGATGCCAGGTGTGCCCGTTGAGAGGTGTGGCTTGGGGGTATTAAATCCAAATGACACCTGCGGAAGACGTACAAAAACAATTAAACACTGTAGGACAAAACTATTTTACGACCCAAAAAAGTTACAATTTCGTTTTACGTTCATGCATAGCATAGTAAGCTACTGTAAGAGGAAGCAGCAACAGCACAGGACAGTGGTGGACACATCAAGTGCTTACCTTGGGTGGTGTGTTAATCGAACGGGGTGAGCCAGGACTTATCGGAGTGGGCTTGGAGAAAGAGAAATTGTGAGTGAAAGAATGAAGCTGTTGATCCATTGGTTTTGAAGTAGTGAGTAGTTTGGGAGGAGCAGAGCTCTGTGTGGGATGCAGCATTTAAATTATGAAGAAGGCATGAAAGGTTCGTATTAAGACATTCCCAAAAGTTCACACATGTAGCTATAAACTGTTTTGGGCCCACCTACCACAGAAATAATTGCTAGGATCTGGCAGATTCATTTGTACTGCTATAATTCTGATGACTTCGCCCTTCCTACATTTTTTAATTGCCCAATTCGCCCCCCCTGATCCAAATTCCTGGATGCAGCCCTGGACACAACATTTGCTCACTCCTATGTAACTAACAGGCCACACGATCACTAGATACTTGTACGTGTAATGATGCATCACCTGGTCACCAACGGCTTTGTTGGGGAGCAGTTGTGAGTGGAAGGCAAATGCAGGGAGAGCACCGCCCTGTCCGAGATTGAGTCCCACTCTAGGGGGTGGGGCCACTGGGTTATGATACTCCTCCTCTGAATCATCCCCACCACTGGTACGACGAGTACGGGCCCCTCGAGAGCGACGAGACATCTTGCCACCACCCTGAAAAAGGGGGAGGGGTTTGGTATATACTGTATAGCGAGTATAATATTATGTTGAATTATAAACTTTCGCTGATTAAGCATGCCCATAAATATTAATATTGCAAACCTGCAGCTGAAGTTCACGAAATTTTATACCCTTGAAACATACCCCGCTATACAGTGGAAAATTAGAAAGGGGGAGGGGTTTGGTATAATATAGTTTGAATGTGGTTCAAATTACTTTGTACTTACAGAATGAAAGGACTTCATCTTGGGACTCGTCCCACTTTCCGAGCCGTGGGTTGGTGGTGACTGGAGGGGGGGAGGGGCAGAGAACTTGAGGCCAGCGAGGGCAGAGGAGGTCGGAGACGACGAAGAGATGAGAGGGTGTGAATTGAGGACTTTAGGAGCGAACTTGGAGTGTGTGGTTGTTGTGTGGTGTGAGTGTGTGGGGGTACTGTCAGTGTGGTCCGTTGACGTGTTCCCCTGTGTGGGAGTGGGGGGGGGGGGTAACTGTAAGCTCACAAGAATCTACATACATAATATGCGACTTGAGTAAATAAATCTGCTAAAAAGACAGAGGTACAGAGGTGCATCTACAGTCTCTAAATCTACCCCTGTGTACTCCTGACTATAATTATATTAGATGAGATGATTGTTTGTATCTGACCATGGCATGTATAAGAGCGGCTCTATAGTTATTACTGTCTAGTTGGGCGTGGCCCGACCGGCCCTGACGGGAGGTCGGGTTGCAAATCTATCTGGGATTTGTTCTGCGCCACTATAGTGGCGCCCTATCAGATTGCAGCATTTTTCACGTGCTTCGTTACACTTCGGCAGAACAAATCCCAGATAATCTTGCAACCTGACCTCCCGTCAGGGACGGTCAGGCCACGCCCATCTAATTACTGTCTTGGACACGTAAAACAATGTATAGTAGTTCTAGTGTACCATTGATCTTGTTAGAGAGGGGACCAGCTGTGTTTGTGTGGGGTGTGACCTGGTGCTCTGCAGGGGGGCTACAGGTGGGGGGGAGAGGAGGGACGAGGTACACTCAGATACACGACGACGCTTGGCCTGCTGGGAGGAAGGGGTGATATCAGCACACTGTACAGGGTTGCTAACTACAGTAGAGATGTCCTGCACTAAGTTTCTCAAGTGGCTTACACAGTATGGCCTTTACTTTACGTACAGTACAACTAACAATTTGCACTTTACATACAAGGTATAGTATGGCCTATACTGCTCAATGTGCACTGGGGGGCAAGCTCTCTACAAAGTCGGACATTGCAATGCACAAATTCAGCTACAGAGTAGTAGTCCTACACAAGCGCAATTAGTTCTATGTACGTATCACTACACTATGATACAGTACCTGCATCTCCGGCGGTAACCCTCTCATTGGAATCCTCCTGGCGTCAGAGAGAGGGGAAGTGAGAGAATTGAGGGTGTCCATTATTCTCTTAGCCGTAGCACTCACCACCGACTGACCAGCGTTGCCCATAGTGGGTGTGGCCCGCACTGATACACGTAGTGGGGCGAACTGAGGGAAGTGATACAAATATAATGTGCAACAATGTGAGGATGATGATTGAAACAATCCGTGCTTGTCGTAGTAAGTACAGCATTGAAAGGAAGCATGAAGTAATGGGTGTTTGTCTCGATTGGAAAATGGTGGCCAATACGATCTAGGCTGTACTTGTAGATACGATGTAAAGTACTTGTAGATACAATGTAAAGTGTACATAACACCCATAAAAATGGTAATTTAGAAGCTTAGGATATACTTCAATCTGGCAATCAGGGGGTGTAGTTCTTACAGATAACTAGATAGTCAACTATATACCACAATGACAGCCATGCTCACCCACGGCCCACTCACCACTGGTGGGCTTGACTCAGTGCGTGGTCTCTTGACTCTCAGCTTCTGGTGAGAAGCTGCCCCACCAAATGAGGTCCTGCCAGAATAGAATGGCGATCGGAACGGACTGCGACTGATAGACTCGTTAGTGAACGCCCTGAGGGTGCAAACGAGCGTTAGTTGTGCAAAATGCAGGAACTCTTTTGAGGGCAATATCTAGCCACAAGGAAAATGAGGTGACCTCTAGAGCACATATAAAGGTCAGGTAATCAAGATGTGGGCAATCTAAGAAAAAATGGAGGTTGATTTATTATTTAAACTTTTGCACATACACTATACTGCATAAAAGTATGAAGGTCTCACTGCCACCACGACATTGAGCTAACCGACGGACCTTGCAGGTGTGGCCAGCCCGCTGACTGAGAAGGTGGAGGACTGGAGACCAGGCAACACTGGCTGGAAGGGACTGGTCGCTCTCTCTCCATTCATCTCTACATTCATCTGTACACACAAAAATAGTTTTAAAATGGTTGCAACTCACATGGTTCAAAATTGTAGGTAAGGCAAATATATGAACACGATATTCGAAATCAGTTTGGAAATTGGTTGCTAAACTCACAAGGCTCTAAACTTGAATGGCTAGTGGGCACAAATCACTAAGGGGCAAATGAACACAACATTTGGTGGTGCATACGATTCAGGAAACACAAAACAACATAACTCACATCCTCTTCCTGTCTCTCACGCACTGGACTCAACTGGGGGGTTGACGTGGTAACAGCCGTTGAGGAATACAATCGCCGAGTCAGCTCTGCACTTAACCCCGTGGTAGCCCTCGAAGACATTTTGACCGTCTGTCGATACGAGGAATTAACTTTGTTCGAGAAAGCAGGATGGGATACCAACGGCACATTTATATGCTCTTGTGTTTCATTTCCTTCCACTTGAGGAGCAGGGTTATGATCTCTATCTACACTCGATATTAACGCCCCCTCAGTAGACAAGCCTCCCGATATTAACGCCCCCTCAGTAGACAAACCTCCTGATATTAACGCCCCCTCAGTAGACAGGCCTCCCATCTGCATGCTCGTATCACACATATCTCGAGAGGTGTCTATAATCTCAGGTTCTGTGTCCTCTTCAACAAAGCTCTCGTTGCTGCTGTCACACAAATTATTGCTTTCACTATTCTCAGTCAAAGCTTCCTCGAATAACGATAAAGCTGCCCTAAAGTTAGCGGTATTGTTTCTTGATTTGTTCACTTTCTCTCGGTTAAACGGATTAGAAGGTGGGAGGGGTGTACTTCTTTGTAGACCCGTTGGCCTATCGGATGGGCCAGGGCCGTCTTCAGTGGCTGCATTGCTAGAAAGGGGGCGGTCAGATGCAAGTGGGTGTGTGTGAATGGGTGGAGGTAGCGAGGTGTCATCTCTTTGTCTTGATGATCCATCGTCTTTTGACGGACTCAGATAGCTCAACCAGGAGGACGGGGTTAGCCAGCTCTTCACTTTGTCCACTAGGTTCTGTGTGTGCATTGCATTGCAATTCGGTTAACACAATGCCATCATAATTTGACGCATGTATAATTATACATGTACGTACTCGACACCTTACGTACTATGAAATTAGTTGTATGTCCTGAGGCAGTACAGTGTGTATGACCCTATGTACACATGACTGTTCTATCTGCTGCATTACTGGGTCTGGGCTCATTTCAGCATGCATTTAAATATTAGAATGGGTATCATCTTACATTAGCACTGTTGTTTCTCTCGTAAGGTTTGGTAGATCTCGATCTTTGCCGTGTGCTTTTGGCTTTGAACTCTGATCTAGACATTCTCAGAGCCTCTCGGCATAGAACAGCTTCTTAGTATGACAATTAGGGGAGAAGTGAGTCCACACTATAAAAAGTACTCGATTACGATTCAAGTCACTGGCTACACATGGCTACTCTAAAATGGGAGCAATTTTCACGTGATCCCGTAGTGGGTGTTAGGTTATTCATTACCTTTGGGCTATAAAGGTACAAAGTTCAATTGAAGGTTGGATGCAAATTCTTTTGGGGAAAACAATTAATTACATACAGTCACGACATCACACAAATAAGCTAGCTAGCTAACTAGAGCTTGCAAATTTTGCTTTCTTTTGGCTATATAAGTCACTAAGAGGTTTGTCATGGTGGACGCCTTTGTCTTTCACTTCACCCCAAACTTTTTCCAGCTCCTGAGAACTTGCAGCAGCTTGAACTCTGTACACAAGGTGAAACATTGCATACACACACACACACACACACACACACACACACACACACACACACACACACACACACACACACAGGCTAGCTGTTGGCCAACCTTTTCTTGTAGCCCATAATAGCCCAGTCTTTTTGTGAGTTTATCTTACAGCCGTCAACAGCGCAGAGGTCACTGACCTGCATGTGTACACGTGTACGTGTAAGATGGGAATCTCGTGCCTATTATAAACTGTATATGCATTAGCATCAAAACAAGACCTGCATCAGCACGGCCTTTGCATCCTGCAAATGTGTAACCTTGATCCCCTGTGAAGGAGGTTAGCAAATTTACTAGGAAAATTAATGCACAATACACTTATGCTAGGCAGAAAAGGCTGCGTGGTCTACGCTTTTGCCATCAATATTGAACTGATCACAGAACTCTGGTGCGAACTTTGTGATATGGGGTTCCCTAACAGCTACAGAATGCATCTTTCCTTTTGACAATCCAAGCTCTAGTTGAGGCCACTCAACAATATTTGCTGGCATACCTGACTTCTGTCCAGCTTGCAATGGAACCTGGTCCCAGTGTGTTTCTCCACTTCCTCTAAGCTGACTTGGAACTGTGTGAGACTAACATCCTTTATCGGCTCGTTGGGGACCACAAAGGCACCTAGCAATGGTGGAGAGTCAGGTCTGTCTTCAGCAAGTATGATCTTAAAGAGATGTGTTGGCACTGCCACATTGTTCTCTCCTATCACCTGAAGGACAAGAAGCACGACAATTGACACGTGGGTATAATCATGGTTACTAGAATTATAAAGAAATCACAAATTCTAATGTAGTGATAATACATGTATGTGCATAGGAAGCACAATGAAGTGATTAATTCATTTTCCTACACCTAATCACTGCAGGAGGACATGTGCGCTAGCTTTATATACTGACTTCATACTTGACAAAGCTTTTCTCTCCCTCTGTGTCCCTCTGTGGCAAGAACAGTGGACCGGAGATTACACTGACTTGAGTGTACCTCTTAGAGAGTCTTCTGCAGTAATCTTCAACACTGTTCCAATATCTATGAGGAAAATCAGACACTAAAAGCTGGAAGAAAATGGATAGGCAATAATACACGAAAAGTAATTCTTAGCAATCTTATTTTGCACGTTTGCAAAGTTTGCAAATGATATTGATGCTCGTAAAACAGTATAGCCCATTAATCTACACGAGAGTACTAGAGAGTACTGTCATTTTACCCCGAGTTATTGTCCAGGTTCTGTGGGACAATGTTGGTCAGTAGGAAAGTATCATCCATAGAGTTCTGACAGTGCTTGTAGTTACCGGCGGGGGCCATGTGACCTCGGCTCCATCCACTCCCACGATAATCAGTGTTCGAAGAACAATACTCTTGTGGTAATTTCGGATCAGGTTGGAACTCAGATCTTGCTCGCTTTGCTAGTCGACTTGTCACCATGTCTTTATTAATACATTCAGCAACCCATACAGGTATCTTCTTTGATCGATCGTATGTCAGAGAGTGGTCAGTGTAGGAGTGGGCAGAGATGTGCGGCTCAGGGTACCCATACCTGCAGTGAAGAAGGAGAGAGAAAGATATAATTATTGTAACCGCACAAACACTACTAAACTTACTCTCTTTAATAGTTACGACGTGATAAACCATGTATATTCCATTCGCATGCAATAATAAATAATGCATTTGTAGGCCTACATGAATAAATTGTTGTTTGCATCTTCATCCTGATGATGATCATCTACTGCCTGCTGTTGAAATAGCTGTGGTCTTGTTTTGCACAGTCCTACAGCTCCAACAAGGCCAGCAGCTGCACCACAACAAAACATCACTGCTCTGGACTGCATAATTATAGAGTGACTCGAGTCTGGTTTCTACAGGTATCACTATGTGAGGTACTAGGTCTACAGTCTTGCAAATAACTACCACATGGATGCCGCCACGCCCACTTTCAGGATAAAAATCCCCAATAAACCGAATTTGATTGGAATATTATAATTAGTCGATCATTACCACCATTAACCCGCGGCTTGATATAGAGGATTAATGTGCACATGCTCAAAACAAAATACCATGTTGATGTACCAAGATGATCAATACAATTGCAAATAAATCTTTTATTTATACTCAAAGCAAAACGAGGTGGACTACTACAAAACACTGAAAATCTACACATTGACGTTGAACAAAAAATAATCATATCACACTTAATTTTTAAGACACGATCAATTAGGTCAAGTAGCAAAATAACTATACATATTATATACATAAATGGTGTACAAAAGAAACAGACAATATACAACTATAGCATACATAAATAATACCTTTTTAAACGAGCAATCTCCATGTCAATGTAAGTCATATTTAACACAAAGAGTCAATTTCTGAGTCTGTCAAAAAACGTCTTTTTCTATTACGCATTTTGCTCTGGCTCACGATAACCACCATCTTCAGCTGTGAAGAACTCTTCAAGCTGCCACTGTAAAGTCTCAAACGTGGGCCTGTTGGCAGGCTCTTCTCTCCAGCAGTCAAGCATGACATCGTAGAGCTTGTCAGGGCACCCAAGTGGGCGGGGCATTCGATAGCCTTGCTGTAACGCCTCCAACACTTGAGCATTTGTCATACCAGGGTATGGGAATCGGCCGTACGTAATGATCTCATAGAGGACTATTCCAAGTGACCAGACATCTGATTTAATCGTGAAGCGGTTGTACATGGCAGCTTCAGGGGCAGTCCATTTGATGGGAAACTTTGCACCAGTATGGGCCTCGTATATGTCTTCATCAATGACTCGAGCGAGACCAAAATCGGCTACTTTGCAGATGAGATTTTCTCCAACAAGGATATTTCTAGCAGCCAAATCGCGATGAATGTAGTTTTGCTCCTCTAAGCAGGCCATTCCAGATGCCACTTGAGAGCTGACATCAACTAGTTGATGAAGTTTTAGCGATCGTCCATCCCCTCGAAGATAATCGAGCAAGCTCCCATTAGTCATCAGTTCAGTCACAATGTAGATAGGCTCTTCTTTCGTACACACAGCGTACAGTTGGATCAGCTTTGGATGTCGAAGTTGCTTCATGAGAGCAGCTTCTTGGAGGAACTCGGAAGCAGACATAGTACCAGGCTTGAGTGTTTTCACAGCCACTTTAGTTGTCCCGTTCCACAGACCCTCCCAGACCTCTCCAAATTGACCGGCTCCGAGCTTACTGAGTAGTCTAACTTGTCGTCGATCGATCTCCCACTCCTCGTTAGCATGTCTTGACAACCCAGCTGTTTGTGGTTTCTCTGACAGTAAACAAGGGTACATCAAATTAACACACAACCCGTCAGCTTGCTGCTGGTAGTAGGCAACTAGATCGCGAACGTTCTCAAAAGTCACTCGTCTCGTGACAAAGAAGGTTCCATTTTCGAGTCTCTTGATTCGATAATGTCTGACCCTCTCCTTGTCTCGAACAGAGAGTGAGAAATCACCGGGAGTAGTTTCACTGTCTCGCAGCAGGTAGGAACCGTACTGGTTGAACTGCACCATGAGCTGTTTCTCTGCGTCCACTCTCTTTACTTTGCCAAAGAACCACCTGGGAATCAGGGAGGGAAAGTTGTCAAGTGTACTTTCATTATGAAACATAACTATGTACTACATGTACACAGGTGATGTACATTACTTGGGTTAGTCCCTATAACATAAAATGGGGTGACGCAAACTACACACAATATTAAATTTATCACAGTTATTTATATACGTAGGGTACCATACATGTACAGAAAATGCTACGGATATTAAAATACGCACAGAAATATTATATAAACACGAACCCTATGTAAAATATGTTTTAGGTTTTAAGGTCAACAACAACACACAACAGCTGCTGCTATTAGCAATACTGTATTCATCAGACATGAGGTCTCCATCATATCCATAGCAACCATGTATACGAGTAGGGGAATGTATTATAAACACATGAACACATCACAATGACCACAAACCATCTTCAGAACCTTTGAATAAGGTCACACAAATTAACAAGGCTAAGAAGATGGACCTAAAGCATACTGAGACTATGGGATTAAGCCCTAACTGTGTGTGACACTTGTGTAAGCTGGGGCTTTAACAGTTCACCAAATATGGAAGCAGTTGACAAACTAGTGGGTTGAAAGATACCACTTCACAGTCGCCCAGTTCAGCAATTAAGCACAGCCATTAGTACTGCCTACACAAGGCTAAGGGCCTAAATAGAAATGTAACATTTCAGTTCAACCATTTTGGCTGTGTGCTACACATTCATTTGAACCAGTTCTTTGTTGTTAAGGGATACTAGAAGCAGGCCTTTGCTGGTTGCTGGGCAACATTGTTGTAAGTGATTGTTGGCTAGAGGGGGTCAGACATCACCCATCTAGGCAAACAAAAACAATGAAGGTACCAAAATAGACATACATGTACACACTAACACAAGAGAATCTAGTCATAACCAACACAGCTTAGACTAGCAAACAGTTAAAGTAGAGCGCAGGCTAGCTATAGTGAGGCTACACCACAAACGCAGTAGAGCTAGACTAAAAGAAGCAACGAGTAGCTAAGTAGAGGGCTAGCTATAGTGAGGCTACACCACAAACGCAGTAGAGCTAGACTATAAGAAGCAACGAGTAGCTAAGTAGAGGGCTAGCTATAGTGAGACTACACCACAAACGCAGTTGAGCTAGACTATAAGAAGCAACGAGTAGCCTAAAAGACTATAAAAGCTTACCTAGTGAAGAATACGCAAAGGGAGCGTTACATAATACAATCAAGAATGACCACATATTAAAACGGCTGTCGAAGGTACAAAAATTAGCATGTATGGGATAAAAAACAGTAAGTGTATCAGGCAACCAAGCGATACAAAAAAACACTACTAAATAACATGTATGTAACAACAATCAGTGACACTATAGTACAGCACAAGTTATTCAAGGAAAACAAACCGCACTATTGAAAACACACAGAATACTAACAAACACTACTAGTTACATGTACCGGAGTTCAGTTCATCTTATCGGGATCGCGATATCCACCATCATTGTCGTTGGTGGAATAGAATTCCTCCAACTGCCACTGCAGAGTCTCAAAAGTCGGTCTAGCCACGGGATCCTCTTTCCAGCATTCCAGCATGTAATCGTGAAGTCGTTTGTGACATTTTGGAGGTGCGCCCATACGATATCCTGTTTGTATCTTTTCAAGCACTTCAGCGTTTGTCATGCCAGGGTAGGGGAATCGGCCATAGGTGACTACTTCATAGATAAGCACTCCATATGACCAGACGTCGGATTTGATAGTGAACCGGTTATAGAGAGCAGCTTCAGGGGCGGTCCATTTGATGGGAAACTTTGCACCAGTGTGGGCCTCGTATATGTCTTCATCAATGACTCGAGCGAGACCAAAATCGGCTACTTTGCAGATGAGATTGTCGGCGACCAAGATATTTCTAGCAGCAAGATCTCTGTGGATGTAGTTAGCCTGCTCCAAATAGGCCATTCCGGACGCAACTTGAGCCAACATATCGATCAACTGTTTTTCTTGAAGGGCTCGTCCATCTCCACGGAGATAATCGAGCAAACTACCAAATTTCATCAGTTCAGTCACAATGTAGATAGGCTCTTCTTTCGTACACACAGCGTACAGTTGGATCAGCTTTGGATGTCGGAGTTTCTTCATGAGAGCAGCTTCTTGGAGGAACTCGATAGCAGACATAGTACCAGGCTTGAGTGTTTTCACGGCCACTTTAGTTGTCCCGTTCCACAGACCCTCCCAGACCTCTCCAAATTGACCGGCTCCGAGCTTTCTGAGTAGTTTAATCTGATGTCGTTCAATCTCCCACTCCTCGTTAGCTTGTTTCGACAGGCCAGCAGTGATGGGTTTTTCAGAAACAGAGCAAGGATGCATGAGAGTGCAACACAAGCCGTCAGATTGTATCTTGTAGTACTCGACCAGATCTTGAATTGTATTGAACGTAGCTCGTCTCGTCACGAAAAACCCACCATTGTCAAATCTTCGTATGCGGTAGTGTCGAGTTCGTACTTGGTCACGAATCGAGAGAGAGAAATCGCCGGGAGTAGTTTCACTGTCTCTAACAAGGAAAGAGCCCATCAAGTTGAACGGCATCATGAGTTGCTTCTCTGCATCCACCCGCTTGAGTTTCCCAAAGAACCACCTGCAAGGAGAAAGAGAAAGAGTGTATGCTATCAGCGTTGTTGCTGATGCAGTAGACTATTAGTTGGTTTACTGGCGCAGCACACTAATCTGAGGAATTACTCATCTAATCAGCCCACGAAACTTCCCAGAGAGCATACTGAAAATGACTAATCGATCTAAAGTTTCCGAATAACTATTTCCTTTTTGCCTACTAAAATAGCAGTAACCACGTGACAACAACATACACATACGTACATAATCATAAAACAAGAAAAGTACCAGTATTCAAAGAAATGAATCACAGCAAACAGAAAGTACCTGTACATGTCATACACACACACACACACACACACACACACAACGCACAATTAGCAAGCTTGTTGTTTTAACTGTTTACTTTTACTGAAAGGCTTGTTTAAGAACTACAACTGCTCTTAGGCACACAGAGAGCAATACTTGATCTTATGTAAACACTAGTATGTTACAATGAAGGTACAGATGGTTATAAAGGTCACCAGAACAATGGAGGGGCTTTTTCTAGGATACTGCTAAGGCTGCACACAAACCAAATGACCGAGAACACTGACTAAAGCTTCAAATACTTGGAAGTCTTCAGGGCACTCACACTATATTTATTTATATTGCAACACTAAAAGCTTTCAGAACACACAGAATACAATAGCGTAGAGGAAATCACTATTAAAATTTAGGAACCTTTACACTACATTCCTAATGGCTTTCGGAAAGATTACAACCCCTGAGGTACCTTATAGCCAAAGCGATGTAAAATGTTAGGCTAGACAACACACCAATAATAACCCCACAAGCCTGTACACGGTCGGTAATCCACCCCCAGTAAGCTAAAATTCAACCGAAAAGTGGGCTATTGAAGTTTAGAAAATTATTATCAGATAGACATAGGCGTACACACAATATTTGCTACTGAACAGAAACCCACATCATAATTATAAATAAACTACCAATCTGATACAGGTACGTATAGTATCACTCACTCTTCAGCATCCAGACTCTTCCACTCTGCCACATAGTTGCTAGGTATGTATCCCTCTTTTCCAGTGTCCTTGGACTGAGCAAACCACCAGTCTCCCTCATCAGTGCTGATTATGTACATCAGGTCTCCCTTCTTGAAGCTCAGGTCGTCATCAGTACGAGACTCATAGTCATACTTTCCCACATAGATAGTCCGTCCTGAATTGTCCACGCCGCCGCCAAGGGTGGGCTTGGTAGGCACGGGTGGAGGCATTGCAGGGTGATCTTGAGGTCTACCATCAGGTACTTGGTGGCCCGTGTACGAATTAGTTACTTTTTGCTCTGTGGCCGGTGGTTCATCTTTGGTGGGGGTGCCAGCACAACTGTTGCCCATGGCTGGCTTTTGTATCTACCTGTCCGATGATTATAGTCAAGATCTAGTCTAGTTCTACCATCAAGTTACGGTACTATAGAAGCAGCAATGGGCGCGGGCGATCTTTGTGTCCTTAGAATATCATGAAACGATCAACTTGATCTTAGAAAGCCAATTTACTTGGGACCCACCCTTCTGACCGTAAATCTGTCTTGCAAGAGGTGACTTATATGATTCGGTTAATTAGACACCTTTCACGATTGCGAGTACGCATGCGCAAAACAGCACAACACTACAACGGTCATGACAAACAATTATTTTTTTCTTCACAATGTAATACAACAAATATTCTGTAACAAGGGAATGCATTATAAAACAACACAACAGTTATAGTTAATAGATAAAAACCGATACAACAAACAAATTGTTGCAACTTGTGCGATACATGTACTGTCGTTGCAGATGGTCAAAAATGTTGGAGAATAATGTCTAGTCAATTAAAAAAATAGTTATGAATTTTTAAAGTACATCTGCAGCAGCATGATACTGTCCAGTGTCCAAAACGAAGAAATCTTCTAATCTCCAGAGGAGAGCTTCAAATGTTGGCCGATCGACTGGATTCTTTTTCCAACAGTCCAACATGACTTGGTAAAGGTTCTCAGGCGTGTTGGGTGGACACGGCATTCGATAGCCTCGCTCCAGTTGTTGCAACACTTCAGCATTCGACATTCCTGGGTAAGGAATTCGAGCGTACGACACTAATTCTGTTAGCAGTACACCAAACGACCAGACGTCCGATTTGATACTGAAACGATTGTAGAGTGCAGCCTCAGGGGCTGTCCATTTGATGGGGAACTTCGCTCCTTCGTGGGCATTATACTCATCATCAGCAATCAGACGAGCCAGACCGAAATCAGCCACTTTACAGATGTTGTTTTCCCCCACCAGAATGTTTCGAGCAGCTAGATCACGATGGATGTAATTGTGAAGCTCGAGGTAAGCCATTCCAGCAGCAATCTGGGCAGCCATGTCGATCAATTGTGGCAGCTTTAGTGACCTTCCTTCACCTTGCAAGAAGTCCAGCAAGCTACCATGTGACATGAGCTCTGTGATGATCAAAAGAGGCTCTTCTTGAGTGCACACAGCATAGAGCTGCACCAGTTTCGGATGTCGGAGTTTCTTCATGATGTGAGCTTCTTGGAGGAATGCGGCAGGCTGCATGGTACCGGCTTTGAGTGTTTTGACAGCTACGGGCGTGGTTCCGTTCCAAAGTCCTTCAAATACCTCTCCAAACTGACCAGCACCAAGGCGACGAACCAGAGTGATGGACTCCCTAGGAATCTCCCACATATCCTTTGTCTTGTGGGACAAGTCGATCTGAGGTTTTTCGATTTGTGGGCAGGGACAACGCAAGTTTACACACAGCCCATCACTGTCCGTTTGGTAGTAGACGACCAGTTCCTTTAAGGTGTTGAACACGGCTCTTCTAGTGATGAAGAATCCTCCCTCGTCTAAACGTCGGACTCGATAATGTTTGACATTCTCTCCGTCTTGAATTGACAATGAGTAGTCACCAGGTTTGCTTTCACTCTCTCGAACAAGGAAGGCACCGCGTTTCTGGCAGGCCCTGAGCAGTTTCTCTGCTTCAGCTCGCTTGATGGGACCAAAGAACCAGCTGTGTGTGTGTGTGTGTGTGTGTGTGTGTGTGTGTGTGCGTGTGTGTGTGTGTGTGTGTGTGTGTGTGTGTGTGTGTGTGTGTGTGTGGGGGGGGGGTTAGTGTCACGTATAAGAGTGTTAGACAGTAGTACAATTTATTTGTTTGGTCTATGATACAAGCTAGCCAGATGATTTCCATAAACAATACACATTTCCCCTTTTATAGGCACATGTAAATCCTAACATGGAGACAATTTAAAATGTACAAAAAAACTTAGAGATATATTTGATATTATACTGTACAGATTATGGGTCACTGACAGTTATTTTAGGGACACCTCTCATGACTTATATGCAGCTGCGTGATGTAAAAAACACACACCTGCCACTTGTGCAGGGTGTCGTACAGGGGAAAGGGGGGATATCCCCCCTAAAATTCATGTACTAGTTGTATGACTGAGTGTCTATAGCTGACATACTAACATACTAACATACTAACAGGGTATTGAAATAACAGTTGACCTTTTTTTTTAGCAACCTTTTCTGGTTAATTTCTTATTCCCCCCTCTACTTCAAAATCCTGTATGACACCCTGTTGTGCATAAATAAAAACTATGTGTATTTGTGTATTTGATGACAGTACTAGTGAAGCATTTTTCTGTTGGGAAATATCTGCCAATGGCATGTTTCACAAACTTGACACAAACTGAACACCTAAAAATAGAAGTGTCCATAATTGGGATTTACTGCAATTATTGTAATCATTAGACTGCTGTGTAACTACCTAACTACAGAGACATTCACAGCCTAAACCTCAAGTTATAAAGTTTACCAACAAGTAAATTTCACACACACTGATTGTTGACCAAAATACCACCAACAAAACTAAAAAAAGCCCTGTGCAAGGAGTCGACAATAAGTGGTGTTACTTAATGCATATCTTATCTAGTAGGAGTAGCTACCTTACAATAACACAGAAATCACTTCACTTTATCAGGGCTCTAAAAATAGCCACAGTTATTATCACGAGTGGGAGTGGGGACTGACATAACACATACAGGCTTTGAAACACGTACCCCCCACACACTAGGCACACACTCGTTATGACGCACACTAAAATATGTGTGGAAATTTGATACAGGAAACACACACTAAGCAAACACATACTAGCAAATGGCGTGACACAACTCATGCATTAAAGTTAATGACTACTAAGCTGTTGTATTGTAACCTCAACATATACCATTGTAAATCTACAGGCAAGTAAGTACGTTCACGTCCCCTCTGATCATAAACTAAATTGCTTATTATAAACAAACAATTCAAGTTGTTTAAAAGTTGACCTCTTTTCTTGGAACTCACTTTATATTCACAACAAATATGGGCCTCATTGATTTCCTGGTATATGGTACGTTTCGGTACATTAGAGCAAATTGCAGAGTACCGTACACTTTCAGTCTTACAATTCAATACCTTTAATTGTTTAGTACATGTTGGCATTAGATGAATGTCCTTGACTGATACAAATACTTGGCAAACGGTGGGTACTTTTGTAGTCAATGTCGAGGCTATAAGATATGTGTTATATTCAACGTATTCACGTATTGGGTGTCCTCTGTCCATGTAATACACAATTGATATTATCCACATAATCTTTCCCTTGTGGTCTAAGTACAATGCAACCACAGCAACCAGTAAACATTCACTCAATTGGCTAGTGCATTGTGCTGCTGCCACACACAAGGAAAGGCTGAAGAGGGTGAACTGAGCAATGGCATATATAAAGACGATAGAATCTAGACAGACTGGGGAAATACTAAGTCTAGAGAAGATCGAGTTATTACGATTATGAGCATGCAGCTACTAGGGTACTTCACAGTGGGATCAGGTGCTAGGGGTATCCACCGTGGGATCAGGTGCTACGGGTATCCACAGTGGGATCAGGTGCTACGGGTATCCGCAGTGGGATCAGGTGCTACGGGTGTCCACAGTGGGATCAGGTGCTACGGGTGTCCACAGTGGGATCAGGTGCTACGGGTGTCCACAGTGGGATCAGGTGCTACGGGTGTCCACAGTGGGATCAGGTGCTACGGGTATCCACCGTGGGATCAGGTGCTACGGGTATCCGCAGTGGGATCAGGTGCTACGGGTATCCGCAGTGGGATCAGGTGCTACGGGTGTCCACAGTGGGATCAGGTGCTACGGGTGTCCACAGTGGGATCAGGTGCTACGGGTGTCCACAGTGGGATCAGGTGCTACGGGTGTCCACAGTGGGTGGGATCAGGTGCTACGGGTGTCCACAGTGGGATCAGGTGCTACGGGTGTCCACAGTGGGAGGTGAGGTATAATAGGGAGTCAGCAGATGTGGAATGACAAAGTTGCAAGAGATTAATCGCTCAATTTAACAATCAATTAACAGATTAATGACTAAGCCTACACAGACATGTACGAGGACTAATGACTAAGCCTACACAGACATGTACGAGGACTAACAATTATTAATGACTAAATCTACACAGACATGTACGAGGACCAACAGAATTAAAATTAAAATTGAACTCCAAAAGCTGAAATTACTATATATCCTTCTGAGACGTTCTATCTACTTCATTTTCTGTTCCTGATAAGCTATGTTGGGAAATGCTTACTGCTCATGGAAGCTTGAGGCATCTATTTTAACAACACCAATACACACACACACGCATGTAAGTAGAAATAAAAATTAATGCGAAGCATGTTTGAAATGTTTTGATACCAGTATGCACAAGTGTATACACAAGATAGGAAGTTCTAGTCCATACAGGAAGATATTTAGCATCCCAGGGGGTGAACTAAGCCTAGTACACAAGTAGCAACCCAGGGGATTGGAGAGCAGTCAACTAAACCTAGTACAGACATGTACAGGAAGATACTGAGCAACAGAGGAGATGAACTAAGCCTAGTCCATACAGGAAGATACTTAGTAACACAGGGGATGAACTAGGCCTAGTCCATACAGGAAGATACTTAGCAACCCAGGGGATGGGAGAGCAGTCAACTAAGCCTTTGATGATACTACTCTGGGTACACCCTATGCAAACAAATAGGGTCACGATCCATGCACTTGTAACTAGAGCCTCAATAGCATAAATGGCACTCAGGGAATGTCTCAAAAAAGGAAAGCAAAATAATTTGACTGGTTTCTCTGTCTAATGTTGGCATGCCATTATTACAATCATGTTGTCACATAGAAGCTCTAGCTGGCCACTTGAGGGACACACACTCACATCTCACAAGCACCTACTTACATGTAGTTATGCTTTTAGGGGGTATAGCCAGTGAGTTAGTTTATATAAACAGGAGAATTTAAAGACTTGTTTTGTATGTGCAAGAGGTAGCTATAGCAGCTCTCAATACACAAACTCTCTCCTCAATAAACATTAGACCACATAGTCTATTGGAGCACTCGACTAGCAAAAACACAACAGTAAGCAGATACAGTGGGTATAACCTAGCCTGTTAATAGGTCTTCACAGCTAAACATTATCCAGGGGTATCACTCCTGGAAATTCAAGTAAACTGTTTATGGAGCGATGCAAAGAGAACGAAAAATGCCAATTGGTCTCGAGTGTAAGCTAATACTCAAACATTGCAAACAGCCTGTATTTGGAAGTGGTATTAAATTAACACACTATAAGCTACTACAAGATTGATACAAGAGCTAGCTAACAATAATTAGGTGAAAACACACACGCAACCGTGATTGCTTTAAGAGTACCCAGCTGACTAGAGTCAACTGTTGGGAGGTCGGCAGGCATACATGTACGATGGGTCACTTAATCGTCAAGGGAAAAACAGGACTGAGTGGGAGTGATCACAATGTCCAAAACATACAAGAAGATACATTTATAGAAAGCATGCTACACTCACTAGTGTTGGAAGATTACCTAACACAACAATTTAAAGAATTATTAACCAATACCAAACTGTCAACTTTACGGATAATTTGCATAAACACCAACAGACAAGACTCACTCTTCTGCTTGTATAGTCTTATGCTCAGCAACGTAGTTGCTAGGAATATATCCTTCTCTCTGCGTCTCTATGCTCCTAGCTTGCCACCAGTCCCCGTCTGTGTTGTTGAGTATCTCGAGTCTCTCTCCCTTCCTGAAGCTCAGGTCTTCGCTCGTTCTCTGGTCATAGTCGAAGAGGGCGATATAACTTGGGCCTCTGGGTATGTATGATGTGCTGCCATGTTGAGGCCCATTAAGAGGTGTTGAAGAGTTCATACTGGGATTTTGTGCAGACATACTGTCAGGTCCATAGCCTCCGCCTGGTGCTGCTGGATGGAATCTGGACTTGTCAATGACCGAAGCTTTGCCTTGAGCTCGGCTACGGTTGTTTTTTCCACCGAGACAGTTCCCCATGTCGACGTACTGTGTGCAGAGGTCCCCAGGTGATCAAAATAGCTCAGATACAGCACTTGCAGTGGTGATAGAGAGCTGAAATCCTGCTAACTGTATATTATATCGAGCAGTTTTGATAGCTACTTATTTGCACTTGCGTCTAGATCAACTAGACTACTGTACTATACTGCCTACAGATCAGATTTCAGAGGTGAGGCACAATTTTGCAAGCTCTCTCCACCCATTATACCAATATTCATAGTTTCAAAACATTATACCGTACATTGACTAAAATAAACCAAAATGATTTTTGTGTTACATGAAATTACTCCATAATATAGTAAGATTACTTCTATAATACTACAGTCAGGATTAGGGCAACGAATTAGTCCTGTTTCACAGCGGCATATATACGACAGATGAACAAATATGTGGCATAGAATCCGATAGTTCCAGTGAGCAGCCAGAATCCAAACACCATGACCAAGCTGTAGCCAAAGTAGAGGAGGGTGGGCACAAACTCAGTGATGTCCAGCTGCACAGAGAAATAAACAATATAATATGTAATATCACATGGGCATGGGAGAGCAATGTCTACACAGTACATACATAAACTAGCAATCAATTAACTGTAGACAATATAAACAAAACTGAGGAAAATCTCAGGATTCAATAGTAAGAGCATTCTCCCAAATAGTGTGTTTGTGTGTGTCACCTGATTCCATTACTTTAACAGTCATTCTTACAGACTTTGTGGTCACTTGACTACATCCTAAACACGTGTAGTCTCAAGAGCTAACTGGACCCACCTTTGTGTAGTAGTACAAGACAGAATAGGCAACGACGTAATAACTGGCTGAGCCAGAGAGCAGGAAAGACCTCCACCACCAGTGGTAGTCCTCTCCACACAGTTGGAAGTACGTCATAACTATAGCCACCTCAGAGCAGGCTATGATGAGGATCACAAACACGAGGAACAGAAAGCCAAACAGGTAGTAAAACTGGTTCTCCCAAATGGCCTGTGTGCGGGGTTAAGGTATTATACTATAAGGAATTTTGAAGATGTTGTATAACCATGGTGTGGGAGTGTCAAACGTTATGCAGAAATACAAAACTTACAGTGAGAATGAAAAACAGCTCCACAAACACTGCCCCAAATGGAAGAATTCCAGCAATTAGAGAGCTATGAAAGGCGATCAAAGGCAACCGTCACACACACATAGAGGTAATAAATACTTTCATGCATATACATAGACAAACTTCAGAGGGTTTACAAAGTGTTAAGGCAAAAGAATTTTATAGATATGCTGCAAGTAATATTATTACTTTATGCTATTATAAGACCAGGTTTGATAAACTTACGCGACAACAGGATTCATGTACCACACTTGCTCAGGTATCTGACGAGGAATTTGATTGGTGCGTACAGGGTGCTCATACGGCTGCTTCCGGAACCCAAAATAAAATCCGCCGAAAATGAGTGGAAAAGAAATCCCAAACCACATACAGAGCAGAGCGAGCATGGTGGTGAATGGTACTGCTCCAGAGGAGTGCTCCCCCCATATGAAGCAGTTGAGAAAGAATCCAATACAAAACACAACACTTGGGAAGAAGACAGCAGTCTGCAAGAAAGTACGTGTCAGCAATAAAGACTATTACCTGGCTAGAGACGCTGAGTGCATGGTAAACACACGTATATATGTATACACACAGGTAGGGTTAGAGTGTGCTTGCTTACAATGCTGGCAGCCTTCTTCCAGCTATTACCCTTGAAGGTTCTAAACAACCTAGCTGCATGGTATCCACCAGTCACTCTACACACACAGAAAGAGAGGAAGAGCAATTCACATCAACACACAGTTTATCTATAGCCACATGTACACAACTAAGTCGGCATTTTTACTTAGTAGATCTTAATTACAAAAGGTCAAGGGTCAAGGGTATTAATTGTTAGGAATTACTCACCCCATGAACATAAATAGGACGATGGCTGCAGTCATGAGGGACCCTCTACTGGCTGGGGAGAGCATGCCAAACATGGCAAACACTGCACAAAGGGAGAGGAATAACATTGATGAAACCGTGGGAAACAGCTACTATGGGTACAAAAATAATATCTGAGGTACTCATGTAGGCTATAACCAAGTCAGCCTTACATAGTAGACCTATTTTACACGTGATCAGACTACTGCACAGATACTTTGTTGATA
Source organism: Halichondria panicea (assembly GCF_963675165.1). Lineage (NCBI taxonomy): Eukaryota > Metazoa > Porifera > Demospongiae > Suberitida > Halichondriidae > Halichondria > Halichondria panicea. Next base: position 7,262,627 of record NC_087378.1, read on the forward strand.
CACTTTCACACGCCACAACTCACCGATGACAATGAAGACCATACAGAATATCTGAATGCCTGAGCCGAGACAAGCCACGAGAAGGGTGGGGTAACGAGGAGGTCGGAATACATCTCCATGAACCAGCTTCCAACCGGTCTCCTCAATAGAGTCATCCTGTGAGTAAGAGGAGGAGGGTATAAACATGAAGATAGGTCAGAATTAACGGGTAAGTGTGAAGTTGACTCCAACCCGTGTACTGTATAGCGGGAAATTTTCGTAAGGTGCGACATTTCATGTTTTCCAAGGGCAGAGCAGTTAACGCGAAAATGAAACTGGGATGAACCCCCACGCACCGCTATTTCACATGCAAAGCTCTTGGTGGGTGTGGTTTCCTGGCATTGAACCACAAACATTTATTTTGAGGGGGCTCTTGAGCCAAATAGCGAAAATTTCCCGCTACACGGTATGCCAATAACATCATTATACAACATAGTTACTGTGTGTGTGTTATTGATGATCTTTACCTACTTGTCCTACGCACAAGTACACACACACACACACTGCATACCATTTCCTCGTCTTGGTTGTATTTGGCAATGTCTCTCCTCAGTGTTCTGATGATGATCAAGGCCAGAATTCCTGGAGGGAGAACGGGGGAGTGAACCATACGTGCAAACTAACAGCATAAACCACACACAGTAAGTGAATATTCACTATTAAGCTACAGGTAGAACTGTGAACATCATAGTATGCGTACACACTCCAATATACACAGGCAACAGGAATTTTACCAAACTAGTAATATGTGATTTAAGATGGAAGGCATTTCCAAACCGAACTTGATATTACACGCATAAAGCTACAGTGTATATGGAGTATGGGATTTGACTCACCAGAGAGAAAGAGGACAATTGCGACAGAGTTGCAGATGGCAAACCAATGGATCTGTACGTCACTCATCTGAAGGTAGATGTCCCAACGTGATGCCCAGGCAACGTCACTAGCCTGCCACACCACGGTGTACGTGAACATCACACTAGTCTTAGCTGGAGGGGACATAGCAGGAGAAATATCATACACACTGTTCTCTTAGCTTAATGGTAAAGCAATCAAGATTCTAGAGTCACATACTACAGTTGGGTTAGACACAAACACAGGGATGATACTGCACAAGACCATCATTGCAAATGTTCAACCTTACAGTTACTACGAGCATTCATCCACTTACTTCCTTTCTGTAGTTGCAGGACACTGGTTTGCTCGCTATTGAGTTTACAATGCTTCCTATCTTCAGACTTAACGTCGGCCATAGGGACACCCTGGTCGTTGTTAGGGGTAACACTCATCATAGAGTCCATGGAGTAACTCTTTGTCTCCACCTCAAACCCCACAACACGATACACAGGTTCCCTGAGGGAGCGGATACACGTGTACATTTCCGTATTACTAGAATACTTTGCTGGTGAAAAACCTTTGCGAGTGAGCCAAATCAGCACCCTTTGCGATGTAACTATTGCGTTCTGGCAAGGATGGTGTGTATTAATTTACTAGTAATTTAGGTTTTGCTGCAAATGGATCAACTCTCGCAAAGTGTTTGATGCTCGCAAAACATTCTAGTAATACTGTCATTATGCAGCACATGGTGGCCAAACTGTGTAGTATAGTATAGTACAGGCTCATAGAGATTGCTATGTACCAAAAGCACTACAGATAATTATGACAACAAGAAAAAGCTTTGGCAAAGGCTGTGTGTATCTGGCCTGCATTCGTGCTATTTCAGGTACTATTGTACTATTCGGTTAACTTACGCATCGGCCCCCTTGAGATCGTGGTACTTGATGACAATCGTGAGGTGGTTGTTGAGAATGTACTTGTCGTTACTAATAAAGCCAAGCTTGTAGCCATCTTCATATTGTAACTCGTTTGTCTTGAGGTTCTTAAACACTGAGGCAGCTGGAAGATTGTCTGCTATCCTGCAAACAAAAAGAAAGAATAAATTCACAGACAGACATTTTTAGAGTGGGGAAAAAATATTCACAACATTTTTTTAGGTGCCACTTTATATATAGTTTCTCACATATGTACAGTGTAGTCCTCGTCAATTTTCTCAATAAACATATCCGTCTGCTCTGAAGTGAGATCGACAGTACACAATACTTTGCAGTCCACTGATTCACGGATACGCAGCTGTGTACGTATATGTATGAAGTCGTAAATGTAATGTACACGTGTATCCCTGACAACACAGCTATGAGTTAGAAAAGATCGAAACTTGATATTTACATTCCAATTTATTCGTTTGGCTGCCAAATACTTACGTGACATTGTATGATAGGCTCTTAAAATACTCCCTCACTTATAAAATGAATCACATCGTTAAAGCCAGTACGCTTAACTAGGATTGGCACAACTTTTGTTTCGATACTTTTTGGTGCTTTCTAGAAATATTATCTGTGATAGTACAACTCTCACCATATATGGAGTGTTCACAATCCTGTCCCCTCTTAGAACCTCACCTGAATGGGTACGAATAGTCAATGAATAATGGTAGACTATACTAAAGGAAAGGCGTTTCCAAACAAATCGCAATACAAAGCAGTGATTTGGGGACTATCAATAGTTATACCCGGTACACTGTGTGTGTGTGTGTGTGTGTGTGTGTGTGTGTGTGTGTGTGTGTGTGTGTGTATACCCGGTACACTGATACATGCAATTACGCATTTAATCAACCACTGAATTCAAGCAGGACTGTTGTGTTGTGTGTGTATGTATCTATATACCGAGATTGAGCTTTTTGTAGTGCATCTTTTCGTCAGCGGGTCGACAGAATGGGAGAGAGTAGTACTCATAGGGCAGCTGTGTCTTCACGCTGGTCATCTTCACAGCCTATGGGGATCATGAATATTTTAATCTTGATCGTCGAGTAGTGTGCATTAATAGGAAACGTGAATCGACTGAAAAGAACAACTGCATAGCATGGTTTAGTCTCTCTCTATGGTACTCACTTTGACTATTAGCTCTTCTCCCCCATGGAACTCAGCAGGGGCCACTCCAGGAATGTAGAAACCATTGGATAGGCAGATTTGAAGAGTAAAGAGACTGCAAATTATCAGAGACTTCATGCCAAATACGTTATCTCCCATTGACTAGTGACCCTTGGAAAGCTTTGGAGTGCCAGCAAGTATTAAGTCCAGTACTTCTTCAACTTTGCTCTGTGGAATATTAAGGATCCAATACTATTTCAACGTTTCTCTTACTTTTCGCTAATAGAGAGAGCAAAGTGGCACATGCGCACTAGATAGCAGAAGTCAGCAAGTGGGAGTGTCTGGGGCTGCTTGGCTTTGTGGAATGCTCTTCTTTCATGGCCAAGTCTGCGATAGAAGCTGTTAGTTTTCCACATTCCACTTTCCCAGACACAAGGGTGCAAGTGGATCCTGCTACATCTCCTCCCTATAATTGGATATGCTCTCTGGATATAACAGATGCCTATGGAGATAAATGGGCTGGCACTGGCTTCGCAATCAACCTTCCAAATGCCAAATACGAAGTGATTGTCACTGCTGGTCATTGTACTTACATCAAAGGAGACTATGCTTCAAGCATTATTGTGCAATTCCCTGGAGAAGAGTTCGCTCGAACTATTTACAAGAATGGTTTCTATGCTTCACCTGAATACATCAAACATGGTGACGTAGAAAACGATGATTATGGCCTCATACTAATTCCGAAAAGTAGAGATGTTATCGGTGGATTTGGATGGTCTGCTGATATTGAAGATACGGAGCTTGACAAGTGTTCTGTAACAAGCTGTGGCTATCCTACTGATAAACCAGCAGGCACTTTGTGGGTCACCGGAGGAAGAGTTACAAGCTACACCGAAAAGCGTATCTTCTACGAAAACAATTCGATCCGAAAGCAAAGTGGAAGCCCTGTGTATACATGGCATAAGGGATATTGGACGGTTGTTGGGGTCCACAGCAACGGAGGCTCCCCAAATTCTGCTTCACGATTCACAATTCAGGTGATATCGTGTTTTCTCAAGCAAATGCAATGCAAGAAAACACTAAAATCTGTGCATTTTCCAGACGTGTACATTCGATGTGATGCAAGTGATGTAAAGGAATCTACAGGACCTGGAGGAGGGACAGTCAACTGTCAATACAAGCCACCACAATGTTGGGAGCAATTCTATGTCATCCCACTGGAAATGCCACCGTCGTTGGTTAAACAACCAATCCGCAAAGTAGTCATTGAAAGTGCAGAATGGAAGAATGCCTTTCTTCGACTGGAGGACAAACAGATGACAGAATTCAGAAGCTGTGGTGGAGGTAAAGTGAATCTTCAGTTTGGAGCAATGTCTTACGAACAGTTCATTCTCAAAGAAGAAGGTCCAGATGATGTGTACTCAATCGTAAGTATTGTTTTCCCTCATTGCCGTATTCGAGTCGATGGAAAAAGAGTGACAAGTTGGCTAGCTTCTGGTAGCGGCACTGTGAATTGCCAGTATTTTGGTGATGTGAATGTTCCTGCTAAGGAGTTTGAAAAGATACAGATCAAACAACTTTGAAGTAGCTGATCACATAAGTACAACATAGATAATTATAACTGATATATAGACAATTTTACGAAGATAATAATTATTATAATTTGTATATATATATTATAGTCTTTTGACATATTTTTTTCATTGTTCATTTAAGTAATTTAGAAGCAAATAATGGTAAAATTAATACAGATTGATCAAATAAGTAAATGAGCAGGTTTTTTGCCTGGCCAAGACTCTTTGGCATATTTTTTCTTTCTATGTTCATCTGAGCTAAATAGTGAAGGCATAGCTATGTCAGTCTGAGAGGAGTCCCAAGTCATGGCAGCAGCAATAGGCTTTGAGGCTTGCTGCGCCTTGACCATCAAGTCAGTTGGGTTTGCCACAGGGGGTGCTGTAATGATAGAGCATACAGTGATGTTAAAAATTGATAGTATAAACGTCCAGTTTTTTTGCCACTGGATTGGGTTTTAGATACAGATGACAAAATTACCTACAGTGTAGGTATACTTAGACGGAAGTACATGCTAACACACAGTATGTACTGTACTGATCAGGTAAGTACTAGCCCCAGCATAATACAACGTAACGGCACTGCTCACCTGCAGATATGGTTTTGGCGAAGAAGGTGGAGCCTGCAGAGTAGCCAGCCAGTGTGGGGGTTGAGGGGGAGGGGGTGTCAGCATAGAGAGCTGTGGGGGAGCTCAGAGGCTGCTTGAACTTGTTGAACTTTACCCCAGGGCTTGTGGGACTAACAACATGAGCCTCTCCGTCAGACAGCTTCCTTTTCTGGAGGTGGAAAAGGTGAGGTAATAGTTGACACCACACATATGAACAATCTCCCATCAGAAAGAATGACATTAGAAGTTGTGAACAGTACGTACAATGGGAAGGGGGGAGGGTCTCAGCAACCTTGCAAACATTTTCTAAAACCACGGTAATTACATACAACCCTGATCAGAGGAGGTATGACATGAGTACCTCGATTAGGCTTGGTCACGTGCAAAATTTAACAGTAAAGTCATTGTTGCATGTGACTAATTAACTCTATTTCAGCCTATAGTCGAGGTACTCGTGTCGGACCTCCTCTAGCTCTGAACACTGATACAGCTAATAGATGGCTACCCTACATACCTGCAGGGCCTACTTGTCACAGGGACAGATTCCAACCAAACGTGCTCACCTTTGTAGGAATGATGGTTGTCTGCACCATATTCCTGAACCTGCCAATGGTTGGGTCAATGTCCTCAGGGTTGATGATCTCCTCCTCATCGGCAAATGAGATAGATAGAGGGTGCTGCTTACGTTTGTGTGACAAATCCTTCTCTGATATGCCCACCATTGAGATCTGTCTATTGTGAGCTGTGTTGAACTGAGTCAGGTCCTGGAGGGAGGAAACAACAAAGATTAGTACAACTGTAATAGAACATTATGACCCATTCCAAATTTGAGATTTGAGCATGTCATCTGAACGCAGAGGAGGTACCACGAGTACCTCGATTTAGCAATTAGCCTCTGCAATAACGAGCGTGGGCGGATAATTAGACGCCCACGCTCAACGTTATTGCAGAGGCTAATTGCTTAATCGAGGTATTTGTGAACGGGCTCCTTTTAAGCTTTCAAAAATCAGAAAATCATTGAGACCATCAGAACTCTAGTTACAGAGCCGAATCTATGTACAACATAAAATTACTATATGCAAAAGTTCCTACACAACTATTTCACCCACATCGAGGTCATTGTCAAGCTCCGGTAGTCCCAGCAGTGTCCCTCCCTCAACCCCCTCCTCGTCTCCTTCACTCGTTATCAGGGGGAGCACCACGGGGGGTCTCTCTCGGAGGACGTACGTACGAGTGGAAGCACCAAAACTGAGTGTGCTGTCCAATGGGACTTGTGTGGGCTTGTGGGCCTCCAGTCGCATGCTACCAATGAAGGTGCCATGAGCTGGGGAAATTATAAATTATAGCCCATTATTTTTTTCTTCACGGATGGAACATTTCAATCCGAAAGCAATCACTGATTTTTAAACACATTATTAGATAGGTATTGAAAAGGGCTATAAAATGCATCTTAATGGTGAAAATGCACAATCCTAACTCAGCACTCAAAGTAACTATCAAAACAGGGTCCATTCGGAAAGGCTGTCATTATTGTCAGTACTACAACACAGTTAACGACTAATCTTAAAAGTCCATGCATTCTTCAACAACGACTAATCTTAAAAGTACATGCATTTTTCAACACCTCCTTCTTTAGTGGCTACGAAACCATTTTAATGTTCTCTAGTTATGACCACTTCGAATTACCTACAAAACTGAGACCCTCCTGTGCACCATAAAATACAATCACTAACGGACCAACAAACAGTACACCAATTTTAATAAAAAGCGCACTTACTGCTTCCCAGATCAATAAGAAATGGTCTCTTCAAGTGTTTGTGATAAACTAGTGCAGAGTGTTGCCGTGAGCAACTCTGGTGGGGAAGGGGGAAGTCGCAGCTCTCTTTGGCACGACCAAATATGTAGCAATTCTTCTCGTCAAGTAACAGTTTCTATGGTGATGTGCGTAGCATAGCGTACATAGCGTACATGTCATATTACAATAGTTATAACTAACCTGCAAAACACTTCCATTCTTGACGACATCAAGATGCAGTCCAGTAGGAGCAACCCCAGCCCTGTACACAATTTAATATACTAACTATGCCTTACTGTATCATTGGCAACTTGCATGAGCTTATCTTTACAATGATTCTTACCATGAGGGCACTTTAAAGTCCTGATCAGAGGTCATACTTCACTGCCATCTGCTTTCAATTCTAATTCTTTAATTCCTACTGGAGCACATCGAGAAGGTGTGTAGCTTTGAGCTCCACCCTCTTTGCAGAATGGAAGCAAAAGTGAGACCTTTTTTGTTAGCACTTCAGTGCTAGTGGCTTATGCAGTAGTAGCAGCTTTATTACAGTTAGTGCAAAATTATGCACTGAATGTAGTAGAGGCATCTAGATCTAGTGGAGATGCACAAGAAGAACCAAGTGTCTCCTGAGATTTCTTCCCCTGCCAATGGCTGGCAAGAAGGGGACACTCCACACTCCTCTAGCCAAGATGATGATGCAGGGAATACTGTAAAGAGAGTGAGGCCCAAAGCACGGCGTTTCAAACGCTATTCTAGACACTGGTCAGGTACAGAGGCATCTGCTAGATTTAGCAGCAACACAGGAGCCAGTTCACCATCCACAGTGACACAAGTACTGGAAGAACACTCTGATGATGGAGAAGAAGCTGGTGGCCATACTCAAGCTGCTATACTGACGTATTTTCTGCAGATTTTAAACAGCGAGACTGATATCGACTTCACTTACATTGAACACCTACTCTCAAATGGAGCCGATATTGATTCTACTGATGAATCTACTGGAATAACTGTTATGCACAAAGTGGCTGAAAATTGGAATGTCACTGTCGCCCAGTTCCTCTATGATAGAGGGAGTGATATTCACCGTGCAGACAACACTGGTAAAACTCCTCTGCACATTGCTGCTGGGATCAATCATCGAGACATGGTTGTATGGCTGATCAGGCAAGGTGCCGATGTGGAAGCCAGGACGAATGTTGAGAAGCAAACTCCAGTTCATCATGCAGCTAGGAGCGACGCTGTGCTTGCACTTGAAGCCTTGATTCAGAGCGGAGGTGAGCTACTCCACAGTTACTAACTGTCTGGATTTTAGCTAGTGCTTGAAAAAGCTTTAGGAAACTATCCTAATCCGTGTAAAATGCTACATACTCTGTTTTGCTAAGTATTGCCTCTACAATCCCAGAGGCAATCTCCTTTAGTGTACTGTGGCTAAGAGCCGGGTTTAGCTACATTTCCTCAGGTAACTATGAAACAAAGGATTACAAAGGGAGGACTCCACTGTACCTGGCGGCAGAGCTGGATAGAACGTTGGTGGCCAACTTCTTAATATCGCTGGACACCCCTGCAAAATGCACAGTCACTGATAATGCTGGTAGCCATGTCATAACAAGCATGATTAGGACTATGCCTGAAGTGGTGAGCATAAAAATGTCAGCCTTACACACTAGAAGCTTATTGGTACACAACGCTAACACAATAGCCACTTTCATCATCGTAGCACCTCATAATAACACAACTATATATATGCATGCATTAATTTATCACTGCAAGATTGTTTTGTTATCTCTATGATTACAGGCATCCCAGTCTCTGAACCAGCTGCACAAGCTTGCACCGGCTGACAGGAAATAGTATTTCATCCTGAGTAACTTGGAGCACAGCCTGGGAGATTACCATGCAGCCAAGGGAATCAAATCACCAGTGAGACATAATACTATCCACCAATGGCTTAGATTCCGCATATGTAGTTTGAGATGGCGGTGGAGGAGAGTAGATATGAGATACTCACACACACGGTCATGGAAGAACTGATCAAACAGAAATGGAAGTATTGTGTGCGATGGTACTACTATACCTACCTGGGGCTTTATTTTCTCTTCTTAATCTCCTGGTCTGTTCTCATCTCATTCCCTTCTGTACAACTCAAGCACTGTTATGTCTTCCCCACTGACACATGGAGGATTGTGGTAGAGGTACAAATTCACTTAGTGGAGTTAAGGATCTTTACCCATTAATCTTTTACTACTGTTATTAAGGTATTTTAGCGTGATGCTCTTTACCATCTCTCACATGCTGAACAGATCATAGCCTTGGGGACCTACATTCACCAGGTTGCTGAAGAAATTGCTGAGATTATAAGGTCTCACTTAAAGCATAAGGTAAGATTACACAAACAGCATTTTTCAAAATAAAATAACAAATCATTGTCTCTTGTTGGTCCTTTGCAGAGGTACACTTCATTTCGTCGGAGAACGCTACAGGATGACCTCGAGAATGCGGACATTTCCTTACCAGAAGAGAGGAAGTATCTCTTGTCTGAACTGGAGAGCACTAAGAAGAGCCCCCCAAACTATTTCAAAGAGCCATGGAATATCATCGACATTATTACCTATGTGGCTCTGCTCGTTGTGATTCTTCTGCACATAGCGGACATTGCAGTGCATACGACTGAGCTGGCAGTGTGGACTGCAAGGTATCTGTGTGTATGGTATATTGGCACGTGATAACTGTGTCTATATAGACTTAATTAAGAGCTGGTTTTGTAATCCAACTCTTTCATTGTCCCTAATATGAGCTTCTATTGTCCAATGTACTCTCTGTAGCTGTAATTGACGAGCTCTATAATAATTATTATTATGTTATTGTGTGTTTGAATCAGTACTGCATTACGTGCTTTGCAGCTCACTTGCAAGTTTGGGGGAGAATAGTAAAATGCCAAAAACTACTGAGATGATAGTTACATAAGTAAACCATGGCAACCACTCTACCGAAGGTGTTATATAAACTGTTACATGTACTTGTTTGCAGTTTACCTTTGTCCCAAGTGTGTGCTGCGAAGCACAGTATATACGTGGAGTATCAGAAAAGGAGTATCCAATTTCCAAACAATTTTGGTTTAGATCAAAGTTGTCAATTTTGTCAAAATACCAATGAGCAATGGATATTATGTACAGCTGTATACTCATTACTCTTGCCTGATATAACTGGGTTCTCAAGTTCTCAGCAGTTTCAACTAGCCAGACCAATCTACAATCAATATTTAGAAGCTCTATACTAGTCTATACATCAATAGAGAGCTGATTGATGTATTTAACAGCACAATGCTATTTGCATGTTTACAAGAGTTCCTAATGAAGTCTTGTATACAGGTATAGGAACTTTAAAAACATGCATAGCATTCTGCTGTTAAATACATCTCACGTAGCTCTCTATTACCTTAAATACAGGTTCTCGTGTGCTGCTGTTCTTCTGATTTGGGTCCGACTGCTCAACCTAGTGAGAGCTCTACGTGCACTGGGTTCACTGGTAGCCATCATCAGCGAGCTCATCGCTGACATCCTTCGATATTTTGTAGTCTATTTAGTGTTCTTCGTACCCTACATGATATCAGTGTGGGTGCTGTTCGGAGGAGACCAGTCAGTCGCAGTGGCGGGGAATGAAGACTTGACTATATTATATCGAGTGATTGTGGTCATGTTTAGAATGAGCCTCATCGATAACTTTCCTTACGAGGTGAGAACGACTGTACTTTGATGCACTATGTAGATGACTTCCTGTCTCGTATCTATATAGTAGCTATGCACTATTAAGAGTTGTTTGTATCACTTGCCATACAATTTTAAGGCAATCTCCTGCTGTCTCAATGACTGCAAAGGAATTTACTAGGGGGAGTGTAACCGCACTGTGTGTATGAGGGTATTAATTACTAGGGGGAGTGTAACCTGTGTAGGAGGGTATCAGTTACTAGGGGGAGTGTAACCTGTGTAGGAGGATATTAATTATTAGTCTGTCTATGTTGGCACTTCTTTGAAGTCCATTTAATTGTGCTGGTAACCTTTCCTCTGAGCTATAATCCAGCAGTTATATTCTGGAGGTGACCCTATAGCTAACATTCTGTCAGATCGAGAGTGAGTGTCATAATCATGTGTCTATTGTATTCTTCTGTAGACAATGCGGGACATATCCTGGTCATCACCTTCCTGATCATAACAGCTGTGGTGGGACTCAACCTCTTCATTGCCCTGCTCTCTCACACATTTCAGAGGGTGTATGATAATGCTCAGGCTAATGCACTTCTCCAGCAGGTGTGTACACTGGGTGGAGGGTGGAGGGTATGGTGTGTGTACACTGGGTGGAGGGTAGAGGGTATGGTGTGTGTACACTGGGTGGAGGGTAGAGGGTATGGTGTGTGTACACTGAGTGGAGGGTGTAGGGTATGGTGTGTGTACACTGAGTGTAGGGTATGGTGTGTGTACAATGGGTGTAGGGTATGGTGTGTGTACACTGAGTGTAGGGTATGGTGTGTGTACAATGGGTGTAGGGTATGGTGTGTGTACATTGAGTGTACTCTTGGTGGAGGGTGGAGGGTACGTATGGTGGTGGTACATGTAGATAAATGGTGGAGGGTGGAGGGTACGTATGGTGGTGGTACATGTAGATAAATGGTGGAGGGTGGAGGGTAGAGGGTGTGGTGTGTACACTGGGTGGAGGGTATGGTGTGTGTACACTGGGTGGAGGGTGGAGGGTAGAGGGTGTGGTGTGTACACTGATATTGTATTATTTTGTTCTATTCTTCTATTGACTTAGGCTAAGATCATTCTGCTTCTGGAAGACAAAGTGAGCTCTTGCACCTACCGGAAGTACCTTATCCATGTACAGAACAATTGCAACCCCTACTCATGTTTCTATGACGATGACGATGACTCAGAGGAGAGACCTTCCCAACTACAGAAGATCACCCACCAGATACACGTATGACCTCCACACACTAGTAACTGTACGTCAGTCACGTATTTGATGTAAAAGTACTGTTTATAATTGATTGTTTGGCTTGTTTTATCTGGCAGCATTGCTCAGTATTAGCACAGGTATTAAGCATCTATCAGCACTTGAGAGTATTTGCATTTGTATGAGTGAAATGAGGTACATTTACAATGTTAATTAAAAGACTATCATAAGCCATTCCCATACATCTATACAACAATAGTACACAAATCTATAATAACTTGACACAATGAACATTGTGTACTTCAATTCAATTGTAACATGTACACAGAACATTGTGACTGAGCTGCAGAATGATAGAAAGGAAATGGAGAGCTGTGGTGGCTTGCACACTCTACGAGATAAACTTGACCAGACAGACTCTAAACTGTCTTAGCTGTCTCTCCAGCTGGATGAGATAAAAGCCATTCTTTGCACCCTCACTCCACCAGGTAATACTGTGGTTTTCCCTTTCCTTGTACCTAGCTGCCACAATTAACCTTTGAAGACTCCCCCCTAATACTGTACCCTTGCACCAGCTGACCTCAACTATTGTGTGTGTGTGTGTGTGTACTGGCAGATCAGACTACTTTCAATACATCTTCTGTTCCTTGTACACGTGGTGTGCTGCTATGCATGGTGCTCTGGCAATTAAGCAGTGAATTCTCGCCTCATGTTAGTGCTCCATATATATTATATATATAGGCCACATAATCCACCCACTTCTCCTTTGCATGCATACGCCTGCTAGTCTTATCATAATTATAGAGAGCATGAATTTGGTAACAAAGCTATACAATTTACAAAGATAATTTTGTTATAAAGGCAAGTGCATTCATACAGTTGTATCATGCCCATGTATATTCATACAGTTGTATCATGCCCATGTATATTCCATGCAGTGGGGTCGCACCTGTTTTTGAGCACAACTACGGACCCAAACACCAACGACGCTAATCTGGAGAGCCATCAACTTACTACACCCACTAAACTCCCGGCAAAAACAATTCACCCATTTCCCCGTCGAATTCAAGTATACCCAAAGAAACTAACTCCACTTGAGTCATTGCAAAGAGACTCACATCCAAACAGTGTAGCTATGAACCCACTACTAGAGTATAGTTTAAGTTCACCTCTGATGTGGGAAAACACAGTTCAATGAGTGAATCCAGTGCCTAATAGTCTGAGATCATCAACATAATCTAGGATGTGTGAATCCTGCAAAGAACAATCACCTACAATCACCTGATTTATTATGATTACACTGATAAGCTAGCTGGTCGTGGCCCATTGCTTAATCATTATTGCCACTTGAAATAAATTTTCCAAAATTGAGAAATGCTACATGTACACTAGCCTCGATCCCAGGCCGATCCGTCTCCAATTGAACGCTAGGTCGCCTACTAGGCCTGGTATTGATTGTATTTGGGCGTGATCTGGGCGTGGTTTTTTAATAAATTGACACTGTGGTACAACAAAAAATGAATCCTCCAACAGTGGTCTTCAAAAACAGCCTCTGGGGCAGTATACAGCAGGAAATACTTCCCAGAAGACACTTCTTTGGCAGTGGCAACCAAATCTTTGTCGATTCCTTTATTGCTACTGAGGATGGCAGCAGAAACACCTCTATTGTTTAGACTCCTGACCTGGTCAATCATGAGTCTCATGATAAGAGATACAAGGGGAGAGACAATTAACAAGAACAACACTTTTGTCAACAGGAGGAGCCTTGGTCCTACCTAGCTTGTAGTCCATTAAAAAGGGTAGCAACTGATATAGCAGAGAGACTTGCCATACCCCGTTGGGAACCAGCCCTTCCCTCAAACAGGAGCTTGAGAGCCTGGGCCTGTTCTGCCATGAGAGTGAGGCCATCTTGCTTCAAACAAGATAACGCGTTGCATGCCATAGCTAGCTAGTTATAAATTGAGAACATGACACGGAGCTACATTACTGTAAGTTTTACGGGAGTAAAATGCCTCTACGTACACCTTTAGTATTACAGAAAAAAAGCAGGAAACAAAATGTGAAGAATCTCTGCTTTAGTTTCCGGTTCCTGCCACGCCCAGATACAATCAATACCAGGCCGTATTTTTCAACTTCGTTCTATTAAAAAAAAATCGGCCTGGGACCGAGGCTACATGTACACTAGTTCATAAGTGTGTAGACCAGTGTATACCTACAGAGCCTATCATGTGGTTCCACTGTGTACACGTAGTGGTTGTCTTACTTACATGCAGTTTCTGTATTAAATAAGTTCAAGTGAGGTGAATCGGTGAAAGGGTTGTACATCATATTGTATTATGACGGTAAAAATTACACATGTACATGTATAGAGAATGAAGTATCAAGTCATAATAATGTTACTATAACACACATAGCTGAGAGGTGAAAGATGCATGCTATATAATTATGAGTGAAACAAAGAAAGAGTTAATAACACAAGAACTTAATCTAACTTAGACTTATAATCTATCGAGAAACATCTTGCCAGTGATTTAGCTACCTGGTACACAAGAAACAATAACAAGCAACTAACCACACTCAACACACAGTAAACATCCAAGTTATAATACTGCACCCAACTCCAGTTGTACTTGACATAGGCAGGAGCGAGGTGGCTGTAATCCACCATCTCGTAGAATTCAACCAGTTCAGCTGCTCTGTGACTGCCTCCGGAGAAATAGAACATCAGTTGTAGCCTCTGTGCTTGTTCCCTCATGTATGTTGTATCAACACTCTTGATTGCTTGAGACATACTCTCGGGAGAAAATGATTTTCCAACAAAAAGTGATTGAAAATAAGTGTATAACGATACACCCACACCCGCAGTTTGTATTTTGGCTGACATCTCGTAATGATCGAAACTATATGGTAGACACACAATTGGCAGTGCGTTGTAGAGACTTTCTTGCACACCGTTCATACCACAATGGAGGATAGTTAGGGAAATCGAAGGATGCTTCAGAACCATTTGTTGTGAAACCCACTCGGCAAGATAGAATCGGTTTGGGTCAATATCAATATCCTTCAAAATATCGCGATTACTCATTCGCAGTGACCACACGGCATCGTATTTGGTTGCCATAACTCCTTGTACAAGCGATTGTGCCATGTCGCTTGTAATGTATCCAGTAGTACCCATACTGATATAGATAACACTTCTGTTTTCCCGTACGTTCAGCCATTTGGATAGGGTTGGGTCTAGATCAGGAGAGGAGCTCATTAAAACAGGACCAACGTAGTGGGCAAGAGGACCAATAGTTTTTGGAAAATCGAAACCCAAAACAGACGTAACAATGAGTGGAAAACGCATTCCAGGGTACGTTATCAAGTTATCGTTTCCGAGGACAACGCTGAAGTTCTTGTCAAGAGCGCAAACTCCTTCAAAACTAGTTCGAAATTTTAATAAAAATATCGGTTGTAAAACAGCGTTGAATAAACGTTCTAAGAAAGACAAGTCATCTGTTTGATCTAGTGGGGCCAGGGGAACTGTCCATTGAGGTATCAGTGCAGTGAGGGGGGCTAAGTATGAGGTGAAGAGGATTGTTTTGATTCCCAGTTTTGAAAAGTAGACGGCAATTGGTAGAGTGTTCATGTCAACGATAATTATGTCATATTGTGAAATTCCCATCAATTCCATTTGATCCTTAACTTGTACGTTAGTGGGCGGGATTGCTCCCATGTATCGGGTGAGCAGTTCCATGTTTATGGTGTTGACTGCGAATTCTCGAATCAAATTTTCGTAATCTTGCTGCGACATAGTGTCGTAGCCGGCACTGACAAACTTAACACCAACACGTTCGGCCAACTTTGGAAGAATCTTGGAGCCTTGCATCACAGTAGTGCACAAGGTAACATTGTGGCCTCTCTTTACAAGGGTCTCTCCTAAGCCCATCAAAGGGAAAAGGTGTCCAGGAAAGTAGGCAGCAGCCATGAGTATATTCAATGGTCTCAACTTGTCCTGCAAAGCTTCAATGCCAGGCGACACCTCTGTTGTATCCAGTCCCGGTGGAACATGATAACTGTTAAATCCGTGCACTAAAAGAAGTACATTTAAAACAACGAACGCAACTAGCAGTCTCGAGTACATCTTGGAGGTTTGTAGAGCCGTACTAGCTAGCTGTAGTTTCTTTAGTAAACTGAAGGGCACGCCAAGGCACGTCTAGGGAGTGGCAAAAGAGAAAATCTCATGATTTCTACGCTCCTAGTGACGTGACGTTGCATGCGCATAGTGACAGAACAAGGTCTAGCCCCACCCCTCTTTCCTGAACAGTTTGTCAACAGAGCATGCAAGTGCAAGTGAGAAGAAGGTACGAAAGTTGAAAGGTAGGTGTGAGCTAACTAGCTAGATTTATTATAAAATTTATGCACTCCTGATTTTAGTATGGCTCAAAAATATACCCCTCATCAAGAGCTAAGCGAAATTTGCACTGAGCTATGGAAGCTGGATGAAAATAGGCTCACACCAGGAAAAGATTACAGCATTAATCTACAAGGAGGTATTTATATCTAGCTGTATTAAGATGGTCTCATGATAATAATAGTAATACGGTAGACATACCTTGTTGGTACGTGCAATAAAATGTTAATACTCCAGGGACCAAGAGTTACTGGCGTGATGACAAAGCAAAGGAGCCATTGTTTACGAGTGTGAATGACGACGTCTTGAGAAAGCCGACCTTCAGTAGGTTCATTGCTCTGTTGGACAACTATGAGACGAGTACTGGATTGAGCGAGACAGTCACACAGGAGGAGGTCAAGGAGAACCAGCTATTCATTGACAGTATCTGTGAGACTAAGGTATTAATTGTATATTTAATAGGTGTAGGAAAAATATTCTATCTTCTGTACTACCAGGAGTATACACATAAATTATTTATGAACTTGTGGTAACTGTACCTATTGTTCTATTGTGGTGATATCATACTAATTTGTGGTATGTGTTTCTAAGGTTACCAGTCCACACTGGCCAAAATGTTCAAACCTATCATAAAAATATGTGATCTTATAAATTACTTTGATCTCAGGTTATGAAACGAGCTCATGAGTATCTGGTCTCTAAAAGAAAGTCTGAGCGAGACATTTGGAAGTTCAAGCATCAGCTCTACAACCTTTGGTTCAAATTGTACCGTCGTACAAGAGGCAGCCGAGCTCTGGATTCGTCCGGTTTTGAGCACGTTTTTGTGGGAGAGACTCGAGACAAAGGTGACGTTATAGGCTTCCATAACTGGATTCAGTTCTATCTCCAGGAGAAAGCTGGAAATGTGGACTATCAAGGTTACATCCTTGGGAAGAGGGTAGGTTAAACATGACTTGTATGAATTTGTGGTAGCAACGCTATGATGCTATGATGCTATGATACGCCTTCCTTGCCTGGCATCCTATATTGTGTTTGTGGTTCCTTTGTAGCCTGAGCTACGTGAAAGTTCACATCTTATCACTATCAAGTTCAAATGGAACAGAGAGGTCAGTTAACAATAATTATGATTGTAGATACATGCATCCACATGCACCTTTTCCACCTTGCAGGTGAAACCGATGGGATCTACATTTGTTGGTACTAGCCCTGAGTTTGAGGTGGCCCTCTACACCATCTGCTTCCTCTGTGCACCAGAAACCACCACTGACATCCAGATAGAAGACTATGAGGTGGTGATTACCTGCTACAAACATGGAGCCAACCTAGGAACCTCTTTCCCCAAAGAGGCTGCAGATTAACGCACCACTAATGTACGTATAGAGACAATGAACTGATAGATATACATGTAACAGGTAGTCTTTACCAAAATCAATCTCAATGCAATTGCAAGAATTATTTGCAAAAATATTCAAGTAACAAGAATTTGAACTGACAAAATTGAAGCATAATTATTTTGTGATAAGTGTTCTGTGTGCTAGTAATAGTTTCTAGATATCGCTGCACCTCCATACCTATAAGGGGGGAATGTCATTAGCCACAATGTTCAAACATGAGTACTTAATTAATTTGTTGGCTAACATGGGAGACCACAATAAGCGTTTCAAAAGGCAAAAGCCTTGTATGGTTTACTTAATCTCACCAATAATTAAGAAAAGCTAGCCTATAATATTCCACTTACTTTGCTGTCCAGTCTGTTCTGCCGTGTATTCCACCCTTTCTGTGACCAGAAGCCACAGACGAATGATAACCTCCACCAGATAAGGCATTATTAGAAGCCCTAGGTGGTGGTTTCCATGACACTTCCCCTCTCCCTAGCCCAGTAGTAGAGCTCTTTTTCCAGGGCTCATATTTGGTTTTATTGTCAGCATCCAGGCTGGGTAGTTGGTGACGATGGGCTGACACTCGTGGTGGTCGGGTTTGTTCTGAGAGTGGGGTGGACAAGTTATGATAACACAAACCTACAAGTTTCACTGTGTGTATAATAACATGTGCTCCTCTGATAATAGTCGTGGTGGCGGTGTTTGGACATTTTGACTGCATCTGATTGCAATTACACACATGAATACGATTATTCACTCCACCGTTGGGGGTATGTTATAGTTATAACACGGGCACAAGGGATGTATGGAATATATTGCACTGAAGCACGAGGGCGCCAGCCCCGAGGGATGAGTGCAATATATGCCATGCAGCCCGAGTGCACGTGTTATAACTAGTTTATATCCCGAGGGCATAGCAACATAACACTGTCCTAGTAACACAATATATATAAACAGCACAAAAAAAGACAGAAACAACTCTAGACACAGCTCCATCTCTTCTCTCTTCTAGACGCCAGTATCTGCAGCGTATAAGATTGGCATGACCGACGAATGGCTTGACACAAAATTGTTGGAGTTTTAACTGAAATCTGCAAAACAGCCCCACCCCACTTCTGGTGCTGCAAAACAGCCCCGCCCCACTTACTGCTGCAAAGAAACAGCCCCACCCCACTACTCAGTGAATACTAGCTGCTGGTCTATGCTCGGCCTCATAACCAAACCAAGAAAGCTCGCTTCTACACTGCTGCAAAACAGCTCATGCCCCCAGCAAAAAGAGCCACTTCTAGTGCTACGGTGAAGCAGAATTGACATGCATCACGATGTCGAGGACTAGGTCGATCTAGGAACACAGAATCTTCCACAAAATAAATCTTGGACAATTTTAAAACCTGTACGGTTGCAAGAAGAAACTCCAGCAGTGCTGAACATTCATTCCTGCATGGCTGGACATACTTTGATACATGTTATTTCTCATGCGTATTAATTTAATTTAAATTTAATTGTCTGTCTAATTGCCAGAGGGGCGTTTTGCGGTCAGTGCAATATGACTTTGCGGTCAGTGCAATATGACTTTCAGCAGTGCAATATGCTTCATATTGCACTTGGCAACAACGTAGCAACGGGATATAAGTGTAGAATACCTCTGCTCTGTTGCTGTGGCCATCTAGGTGCACTGCTGCCAAACCCCAGGCCATGTCCACTGGTCCCTTGTCCACTGCCTCCTCCACTCACTGGGGAGTAGCGGGCCCGGCTCACATAGAACTGGGCCACCTCTGCCTTGTTGGGTTGGTGTGGCTTGCTTTGAACAGCTCCAGACAGATTACTGTATATATAGAGGGGAAGCAAGCATCACATGTATGTGTGTGGTGACAACAGTAAAAAACATGCAGTTGCAAATGATAATTTACCTCAACAGGTACATTTTACATAAGGAATTGTGTTACATTTATAAGCAATAGTGTAGCGCTGCATTCGTTACGAAAAACTTGATGACTGTTCATAATATTAAGCATAACAGCCATAAGTACAGACATACGTGTACGTAGAACAGGAATGCACCAACATACTGTTGATATAAACAGCTTTCTGTTTGCATAAACTTGAGCGTGGCTCATGCATGTACAGTACTAGGTGTATCCTTCTTACGTTCTCTTGGAATGAGTAGTATCTTGAATTTCATCAAGATCGATGCTATCCTTTGTCCCTCGTCGTCCAATGGTGCCCATCGGTGGTTTAGACCTGAGCACTGGGTTGAACGAGGTTCTGTGCTGCTTCCCGTTCACTTCCCTCCCCCCTAACGAGGGCAGCACATGTGCTGGAGATTGTTGCTCAAACTTGGACCTCCCAAGCACTTTAGACTTCACATTCTCGATACCAGCACTGATTTCTGATGAGGTTCGTTTGTGAATCGGCTCATGAATCTGATTAGCAAGGTCCATGTTGATGACGGGTGGTCTCCTCAAGTTGTGGCCATGTTGAGTGAGTGCTACTGGTTGTGGAGGGTGCACTGTAGTCGTGGACTGTGAGGCAGTGGTTAGAGATTGGCCAACTTGAAAGAACTTGAAACGAAGTGCCTGTATACATATGAAAGTAACATGTGAATTTACCGACTGCTTTGTGCAAAGCAGGTACATAATATGCAAAACAGCAGATTGATAGTACAGAGTTACCCAAACTAGAACTAGTAGAGTAAGCTTTCACTCACTTGAGCTGAAGTAGGTCTTTTCTTGGGATTCCACTGTAGCAGCTCTGATATGAGATGAATGCCATCAGCGGAGGCTTCCTTTATGATACCAGTGAGGCTGGTAAGCACATACAAGGGGAGTTTGCAGTTCATATTCGCAGCCAGCTTCAAACCTTCGGCCCAGATAGTCTGTGCAGGGGTAAAAGAAGACTTACAATAAACTCAAAATCATAATACATACATGTACATCTGTAGTACATGTAAACACAGCATCTGCACAGCATCACTACACAGCATCACTACACAGCATCACTACACAGCATCACTGCACATCATCGCTACACAATGTATGTGCTAACTAAACAAGGGTTTCTTCTGTTATTAGCACAAAATGGATACAGCCAATAGTATAGAAAATTGACATAACCTTGTTTCCTTAAAAGGCTTCCATACAGTATAACAGAATTGCTAGAGTTCTATGCAGCCGCAGCATAGCATGCTATACACTAAGACGTACCTTGTCTGGTGTGCCTAGTATAGTGCATATTTTGTGGAGTTGATCGAGCTCAGTTTTCCCCGGGAAGAGTGGTCTAAGAGTGTACACCTCTACAATGATGCAGCCCACAGCCCACAAATCAACGGGGGAATTGTAAGTGGTGGAGTGGAGGCACAACTCTGGGGCTCTATACCTGCAGAGGGCACATGTATAATTATGGTGTGTTGAAGGAAGTTAGAAGTCACATGTGTACACAGTACACACGCACACACCTGTATACCCCCGGCCACAACAGACTTAAACAAACTGTTTTGTAGTCTTTTTGATTCTTTGATTGACTTAAAGACTTCTGTGTATATAACCTAGCTGCACCTAGATGTACATATTGATACTGCCTTCTAAGGTAGACTACATGCTTGTGTTGCAGTACATGGTCAATGCTTGTGTAAACTACCATAGTAAACTTACCACCTGGTGGACACATATTCAGTGAAAGGTGGCCTGCTCCGTATCTCTCTGGCCAGTCCAAAGTCAGCAATCTTGACCACCTCTCCTGTGCAGAGCAAGTTCTCAGGCTTTAGGTCACGATGAAAGAATCCTGGAGAACAATTAAACTAGTAAAATGTACGATACAGAATATTTTGCTGGTGAAAAGCGAATGAGCTAAAAGCAGAAAATGACTTGTGTGACCCTTTACAATCAAATTATTGCGTTCTGGCAAGGATCGTGTGTATTTACTATTAGATTTTGCGATTTTATTGTTGCGAAATGATCAACCCTCGCAAAGTTCGCATAATTTTTTTTTTTTATGTTTGATGCTCGCAAAACATTCTAGTAATACGATCATGCAGCCTCCACACATACATGCTTACACTAGATGTAACTGAGTGCACTTTCATATTACACATAAACAAACATTCCAAAGAATGGAGCTAACGGCCGGCCGCTACTCTCACCATGTTTGTGCATGTATGTGAGTCCTTGTAGTAGCTGGTAGGCAATGTTACGTACGGTAGCCTCAGGGAACCGAGTGGTTCGATTCTTGGTCACCTCGTACAGATTCTCTTTCATGAACTCAAACACAAAGTAGAGTTTGTTGTCCTCGCGAAGCAACTCCTTCAACTGTACAATGTTGGGGTGCTTAAGCTTCATCAGAGACTGCAGGGGGGATAAAATTAATGAAGATATAAGATACATGTCAGAGTGTCATACACGGGGGGGGATATCCCCCGTCTGGCTCAAATTTCCCCCCTCTAAAATATTTATTCAGGTACTAGTATGACTGAGTACTGAGTACATGGTATATGCAAAAAGGCAACCCCAAAACCCACCAGAATTCACCTAAAGATCATTTAAATTTGACCAAGCATTCCTGGATTTCCATAGCCGGCGATGTTGCATACTAACATCTAGGGTATTGAAATAACAGTTGACCTATTTTGCTACCTAAATTTTCTGTGCCTTTTAGACCCCCCCCCCCTTTCAAAGTGTGACTTTATTTCTCCCCCTCTACTTCAATCCTGTATATAATAATTATGGCACCCTGCATGCATCAAGCGATGAATTGTGGTCATGATCTTTACCTAATCTAAGCTCCCGCACATGTACAATGTATGAGTTTGAGATTTACCTTAACCTCTCTAAGATTGACGCATTCATCCCAATCCTTGTACTCTCTCTTCATCCTGTAAAGCACACAACGCACACACAGTCAATGAAATGTAACTACAGAGCACTTGTGTATGTAATAGATAATTATAGGAGACGGAGTATTTTATAAAGAATACAGGCACAAGCACGAGGGTGAGTTGCCTGTATATATATTGCATAAAACACGAGGATTCTCATGCTATAATTTGTGTTTTATATTACGACGACCCTTTACCAAATTATACCTCGAGGCTATACAGCCATGTAATATAATACGGAAGGGACTGTATGACTTTTATTACACGTTTTTCGTTTTTTAACCTTGACACAACGTGGTATACACTCAGGCACACTCACATTTTAATGGCAACTGTATCCCCGGACACACGGTGTTTGCCCAAATGAACACATCCAAACGTGCCATCACCCAGCTGTCTGAGTAGCACATAGTCCTTCATCTCATAGATCTCTGTCTGATAGTTGTGTATACTGTAGGAGGGATGTGGTGCACTAGTACATGCAGTATACACACCACGTGTGTGTGTGTGTGTGTGTGTGTGTAGCAATCAGTTCTGTAAATAACATCTACAAAAACACAGCCTATACTCACTTGGTTTCTTGAAAGACTTGAATCTTGGGAGATGGATGTCTACTAAGCTAGAACAAAACGGAGAGCTCCACCCCACCAGTACCAGTCATTTGATTGATGATCCCTCTCTGTAACGTGAACGTGTGAAAGAAAAACATTGTTTGCCATGGCAACAACATTAACACCCACTCAACATAAGAGATGGGCGGGGCTCTCTTCTCCAGACCGAAATTTTGCTTTTATAATTATGCAGTATTAGACAGAAATGGATGCTGAGAAATGGTAGACATTGAACATGGAATGACAACAAAAACAGTGCGTAAAATGAAGTGATTTGATGAGAGTGATGACAGTAGCTAGTTATAGTGCATCGTCCTCAGTTGCTTGGTTCTCTTGACTCATCTCATTCTCACTGAGATCACCCTCTGAGTTGTTACTGCCCTCTTCATCCATTGGGAGCTGCATCGGCAATACCATACAAAGCTTCAAAACTTGCAAAGAAGCAGCCATAATTATAGCGTACTATTCAGTTAGCTTTGGTCTATAGACATGTTCTAATTTCTAGGAATAACCTTAGGCCTAATACAAGGTACAACTTTACACAAGTAGAGGGGCTCTGAGGTTGGCAAAACGCGCTGACTCTTATAACCAAAGCACCCTATTGTCTACGGCCCACCTATATATATAATTATAGCCCACACTTCTTTGGGTCAAACAAATAAGGCCTTAAAAAAATACTTGAACAGCCATCAAGCCATTGTGACAAGTATTACTATAGAGGTCGGCAATGCGCAGTGCACTCTTGAAACATAACCAATATGGGAAACTACTTAGGGGGGGGGGAGCCCTCTATTGTGTGTATGGCCTTGCTGTTATTGAGCCCCTACTGTATACACATGTAGTTTTTCCCTACATTAGCCTGTACTTCATATTATCCTATACCTCTTGGTGCCGCCCTACCACAACAACTTTTAGCCCAACTAAATGTGGTTCGACTCTTGAATATTATGCTAAGTATCATACTTGCATGTATACCTGAAACGTGATTCCATTGAAATTACACAGTAGTATTCTCTGTCCGTTCATATCGACAGCTTCCACAAACGAAGGCTCATTGTTGGGAGGAAGGTCAGCACATGCTCCATTCTCAGATCCCATCTCTGTGATCTCCTCTTTTTTCTTAGAGTGGTCAATCGGGCAGAGGGCTTTTAGTGGGTCAGGGATCGGGCCCCAGTCACGATAGTAGCTCATGTACTCCTGTAGTGTGTGCAAACAGCTAATGTATGGTTAAATATACTACACAACGTACATATATAATGCTATACGTAGCAGGTGTCATACAGGATTTTGAAGTAGAGGGGGGAATAAGAAAAGTAACCAGGAAATGTTGCTACTGTTATCTCAATACCCCAGCTATGTACCTCAGTTATGACACCTGTGTAGGTATACCAATACTGTAGCAATAGCTACGTACTTCTAACCAAGAAAAATTTAAGCTGGTACAAACCTTGAGGTGTTGTGGTAGGGGGAGCTCTGATATCCTGCTGTAGTTGGCTCTTTCCAAGTGTCGGAGGATCACTAGTCGACTCAGCTCCTTCAAAGAGAGGGGCTCCACAGCTGCACACAAAAAATATTAATCAACTGTATGATTCAAGCAGTAGTATATGATTTTAATACTATGCAGGCTTCAAAAGTAAAAAAACTGTATTTATATGTGCTTTATCACTGAAAAAAGAAGATCTTACGTAATTCCAGAGCTTCCATTTTCTTGACTACCTCTTTAGAGGGTAGTACTAGCTCAGCGAATGAGACACTTGGCAGGACCACATCCGTCACCCACTCTGTCTCACCAGTGCGTCTGATGCACTCCAACTGTGTGAGGTGTGTGAAGTGTGTGTGTGTGTGAAGGGGGGTTAGCACATAGCCGGGTATCCAAGATACACATAATAATATTCATGTTAAGCTGCAATAAACAGTATCATAAATCCATCCACAACATCTGCTACCGCGGGGGATACATGAATGCTACTAACACTTAGTCCCTTTACAATGGACATCCTTGGAGAGCAAAGTTTTAGTGGCTGCTATACAAAAGTGACCTTTGTTGCCAGAAGTTGTTTTGTTCAGGGCAGGGGTGGCCGATAAGATGTGTTCTACTGTACAACTGGGTCACTACACACCATTACTTTTATCATAAATACAAATGTACTCACAACCGTCAGAGTGGCTTAAGTAATATGAGGGAGAGATCTTCTCATGTGCTCTAGTAATATTCAACTACAGATGTAACAGCAATGGTTACCTCATTCTCTAGAGGCATGACGAGTATACCTCCCACACTGATCATATTCTTCATGAGCTGGGCATGCTCAGCAGGGCAGCCAGCTCCACAGTAGATCCTGTCATACAGCACATTACCAGGACTCACAAGCAAACCATTCCCGACAATGAACATCGGCTCACAGAATTCAACCGGATCGTACCAAGGGGAACTGTCACGGAACTCAGCGAGTTTCTTCTGTGCAAAATCAACGTTGTCTTGATGCAGTTCTATGCCGTGGTTGATTCCATACGATCCGATTATGAGTCCAGCCATAGTAGACATGTAGCCTGTACCACTGCCAACGTTTAAGAACAAGAGACCTGAAAGTGAAGAGTATAGAGTGTAACAGGATAATTATGTTCTGATCGAGTTGATCCTATCAAGACCAAAAAGACATCCAATTTTCTCTTGAGCAAGGACACTGAGGAACCTCCAACAAAGGCCCATCCAGACACCGAATTAACAAACTACATGTATACATGTAAATCAACAAGGCTATTATAGCCCAAGCCTTTTCACTGACCTAAACATAATTATTATCATTTAGATAGGTATTTCAAAGGGCTACGAAACACATATTTTACTACACACAAGAGCATAATTACAGCTAGTCTACAACACAAGCCATGTAAGAGTGATCATAACGTAAACATAATTATCGTTTTTGTTTTATTATTATTTAACTGACAATACCTTTGTCTAGTTTGAGTGCCTCCATAGCTCTGGAGTAGATGCATGGTGCTGATAGGTGGAGGGTGCCCTTACGCCAGGCATGGTCCTCGTACGCCTCCAGGGGATCATCCTCCCCCTCCTCGAATATCATGTAGTAACTGCGGTCAACTTGACGAAACACCTGAATCAATATGACACACTCTGACTACAGTGGAACCCCTAAACGTAGACTCTCTGAACTATGGGGACCTTTCTATAATCAGGACACTCCCAACTCCAATTATTATATAGAAGCACATGGAAATCACAACACCTCAATAATTAGTTCCAGATTTAATTAGAGGTTCTGTAAATCCATAAACTTAACAAAAGAGGATATGCGACATAGATTATCCTTTGTTAGCATGCTACATCTGATGTGTGTGTGTGTGTGTGTGTGTGTGTGTGTGTGTGTGTGTGTGTGTGTGTGTGAGCTACCTTCTCCACACTGGGTTCATTGATGTATCCCTCATAACAGAGGTTGTCCACGAGCTCCTCGTTGTCACGGCCAGCACTCACTGCTCCACCCATCACGTCCTGCAAGCAAAGGATTATCAATCAATCAATCAATCAATATCAATATCAAACTATTGACAATAACAAATACGAGATATTACGATAATAGTCGAATTAGGTCGTAAAATCAGACCAAGCCATTAACTATAAATTATATTGTATCGTAATTTTAATAATATAACTACAATATAAACCAGCACAGCTTTGTGTGAGGTGGGTCTGACTGTTCTGGCTTACATTTACAAGTTCCAATAGTGTATGATCTGGTCACCGTCTTGGCAGGAGACTAACTCAAGTTTACTGTCAACAGGTGATACATGAAATACTCGCATTCTTGAGCTTGTAAACAAAAAAGCTTAATTGACTACACGTGACTCTTATCATGGTGGAGATCTTAGCCCACTAGATACAAATAACCTTTGACCTATACAATAGCTTCAGTGACCTTAACGTACTTGTTCATGTTAGAATCCTGATGATGTCTTCCTTGGCTAGAGTGAGTCTGTACAGACATGCAGCTCTTCAAAGATGCAATGGTGAGAGTGTGTTTTTGTGATGTGACTCTGTCAATCAACTTTTATATGATCGAAATTTAATACCGACATAATCATAATAAATCTAATAATAATAAATCTCTATGGTTGCAGGATTGAGATTGGCCAGCTCCTCTGCACAGACAACAAAACGTAATGACCACTTTATATATGAAAGCATTAGGTGTACACGCACTATAATATATTCCACCCCTAACCCAATAACCTTAATGTCTTTGGGCATTCACATTTCCTATTATATTTTTATCGTAAAATTAGGTTTGCAAAATTATGAGTGTGCCCTTTAAGCTACACCCCCACCGTATTATACTACTGTGGGGGGGGGGGGGGGTACAACACAAGGATACATTATGGAGAGTACAGGGAGGTACTTAATATATTTACTATCTGTGTGTTGTTCAAGGGGGGGGGGGGGGGCGGGGGTACAACACAAAAATACATTATGCACAAAGATACCTTATGGAGAGTACAGCACATTGATATATGTGTTGTTCAGGTGGTGGTGGTGGTGGTCGCAATGTGGTGCTGGTGGAGGGAGTTCGTACTCCATTCCTCACCAGTGGATCGAGGTGAGTCCCTCACTTGATTAGACTGAAAATAATATTGTCTTCTTGCAGTTACAAGGACCTGTTGGCTCATGACCTGCAAAGATTTGCTTTCCAGTGAGTTAAATACCAACTAGTTGTATATCTTTATTATATGCAAACACTGTACACACGTACACCATACAGGGGCCTATTGAGTCGCACAGGCATACAACCAGGTAAGAGGATTTATAAAGCAAGCAGTGTACTTACATACTCCTTTGCATAGGGTTCATTGTGTTCACACCATGTACAGCAATACCTGACTATTGGCATACATGTAGATCTATACTATTGAGGTCACCCTGTGTTAGCAGGTCACCCTCTTATAATACAGCCACATCAATAAGTCCCTAAGTCTCCATAGCATGTGTTTGGACCTGTGTTAGCAGGCCACCTCTTTATTACAGCCACTGTTGGTTTGCTCAAGGGATGACCTCACTCTATACTGTGTCTCCTTACATAGATGATCATTTAATATGTGAATGTATGATAAAAAGAACATTTGTTTACTCCAGACCAAGTGGACCACATTATAGTTGGCACGGTGATACAGGAGGTCAAGACCAGCAACATAGCTAGAGAGGTATGTATGCACTTCTCTATCAATACTGTGATCTGATTAGTCGCGCCCAGGCTGCTATGGAATCAGGGTTTAAAGACCGTATCCCCTGTCACACGGTTACCATGGCTTGTATTTCCTCCAACATGGCTATCACAACTGGTGAGAAGTAATGTAAATAAATTGTCTAGTACTTTTCTGAGTAGCCTTTTAGTTCAGTAGTTCAGTGCTGTTCAGTACTGTAGTTCAGTTTCGGCCCAGCTGCTGGGTTGAATCAACGCACACACACATCTCGTGCATGCTGTACAGGTGTGAGTCAGATAGCCTCGGGGCAGAGTGATGTGGTGGTGGCTGGAGGGGTGGACTTCATGTCGGACGTCCCTATTCGTCTCTCCAGGGGACTCAGGAAAAGTCTACTTGCTATGAACAAGGTGACTAACAGATTATTGTTCAGGAATGGTGTACTTAGATTAGTGATTGCTTTTGGGGTCAAATTTTCCATTATCTGGGAAAAGCGTGGGCATGTAATATGGGTTTTTCTTCTGAAATGGTCCTGTTTTCAGAGCTAACTTTGAGGGTTCGTAACTTGAGTTTAGGAAGGTCCAACTAAAAGATACATTTTAGTAGTTCTGTGGTGTGCTTAGATCAACAATCGCTTTCTTCGTGCCCAATAATATTTCCCATTTTTAAAAGTATATAAGTGAGTGTTGTGGAAAATTGCTATGGCGATTACTTTTATTAATTTTCCGGCAGATCCTACTACTACATGTGATATTGACTGATTGTTTTTATTGTACAGGCCAAGTCTGCTGGAGCCAAGCTAAGCACTTTGTTCTCCGGCCTCAAGTACCTCGGGATTGAGGTAAATGTCTGTTCTGCTATAATAGTAAATGTCTAGCCTCGATTCCAAGCCGCTGAGAAAGACGGCCTGGTATACACTGTTTACGCATGCGCCAGAATTACCCAGAATCTGGGTAATCGTAAATTGCAGTATATTTATCAGTATTCTTATTCCGCATTAGTTTGTAAAACATTGATATCCGTTTCATTTATAATGATGTCATTGAAAAAAGAAATCTAGTCCAAGTTGTGTAATGGCTGCTACCTTCTCTTCTGCTCTCGCGTACGCATTATCCTGTGTTGGAAAACCAGGTCTAGTGAAAGACAAGCAGCTGGAGGCGTTAAAGTGTCTGTACGCTGGTGTTTATGTGGGTACCGTACCGACCGGCTATGGCAAGTCCCAGAGCAAGTCCATCTGCTTTCCAGACACTCCCTTTCTTGATTGATGTGAAGCTTGACAGGACCAGTGCACCTCTCTCTGAAAGAAGTGTTGTGATGGTGATTTCTCCTCTTGTTTCTCTGAGTGAAGCCATCTTCAAAGTGTTGGTGTGTCTGTTCGACGTTCAGTGCCATTCTCTCTGGAAGGAAGTATTGTTGTGACATTTGCCGAAAATTGGTCACAGAGTAAGTACGTGGTATCTGATCCGAGAACTGTGTGACCTGAATGTGTTTACAATCCGAGGGACTTGTGTGTATCCGATCCGAGGGACTTGTGTGTATCTGATCCGAGGGACTTGTTGCTTGAGTGTGTATTAATGGATAGTGCTTTCAATGGTAAATCTATTGTGTAAATCAATAAGTAGTCCTCACATTATGTTACGTCACAGCCACTGTACTTATCCACATTTATTTTTTACCCACAGGTTTAACTAATTAATTTTCTTATGAGATTAACTTGTCGCCTGAGTGTGTATCCGATCCAAGCCTCAAGTTAATGAATAAATCTACAGAGCTGATGTTTTACTTAGCTGTCTCTGTCTACAGTATATGCAGAGAGGTAGCCTCTTCTTTTTCTTTTTTCTGTTCTTTATCACAATAACTGTTTAACGTTCAATGAGATAAAATACGGTAAATAATAAATTAATTGTCCACCCACGCGCCAACAGTAAATACCAGGCCCACTATTCAAGGGGCTGGAGTCGAGGCTAGTAAATGTCTAGCATTTGTGTTTGGTAAGGATCACTTGAGTAATATATTTACCTTGCATGCACACACTCAGCTCCCGGCCATTTCAGAGTTTTCAACCAATGAGACGATGGGCCACAGTGGGGACAGACTGGCAGCTGCGTTTGGTGTGTCTCGTAAAGACCAAGATGACTATGCCATGCGGTCCCACTCTCTGGCCTCTGAAGCTAGTAAGAATGGCTTGCTGGAGGACATTCTCTCTGTGCATGTACCTGGTGAGTGGCAGGGTTAAGAACTTCAGTCTACAATGTAGCTCTGGTTTGCTCAAAAATGGTAGATTTTGTCCTGTCACAGATCATTTCTTCATGTATATAAGGTGTTAGCATAAAAGGTAAGGGTTATGGTTTGTGGGGTTATATGTGTTAGGGTATATGTGTTAGGGTATATGTGTTAGGGTATATGTGTTAGGGCAAGAGGTTAGTAGTCATACTCATGGTACAGTACATGTACATACCATTTTTTCCAAGGACTGCAGAATGTCCGTGTCTTTTCTTTTTGAATTGGACCATCCATAGTTTATTTATGGACATTCAGGTTTTACTATGAAGCCAAATGTTGATCTTCATGCACCTTGTATTTGGTTATGTATGCAGTTACTGTATCAATACTGTGATCTGCCTTTCTCCCTCCCTCTCTCCCCCCTCTCCCTCTCCCTCTCCCTCTCCCTCTCCCTCTCCCTCTCTCCCCCCCCTCTCTCCCTCCCTCTCCCTCCTCCCCTATCTCCCTCCCTCCCTCTCCCTCCCTCTTCCTCTCCCTCCCTCCCTCTCCCTCCCTCTTCCTCTCCCTCCCTCTCCCTCCCTCCTCTCTCCGCAGGTAGTAAGAAGGTGACGACAGTGAGCAGTGACAATGGCATACGAGTGTCCACTCCAGAACAGATGGCAAAGCTCAAGGCTGCCTTTGTGAGACCACACGGAACTGTCACAGCAGCCAACGCTTCTTTCCTGGTATGTGAACAAGTGCATGAATAATTTTTGAGCAAGGCATATTGTAACCAGAGGAGGTACAGCACTTTTTTTACCATTGTGATGACGTTTGCTTAGCTGGCTGTTTACCGCGACATAGCCGCGACAAACTCTAGGCTTGTAGAACGCTTGTAACTGACTGTTAGCTATCTCTAGCTCTCACTTCTTGTAGCAAGCATATCTCGTAACTGAATAGGGGTTCACTGGGGTTCAGCAACGGAACCAGTTTGATCTAGGTTCACTGGGGTTCAATGATGGAAGCAGTTGATCTCGGTCTACTACTCTTGACTAGAAAAGCCTTAGTCACAGAATAACAGAGAACACACTACACAAAAAGATTGGAATGCAATTAAAAGAAAGATGCGTGTCGTACCTCCTCTGAATTGTAACTACTGAAATTGAAACTCAAAAAGTTGTTGTCATACATACTTCATTACTCTATATAGCAATAGAAGCTGCTTGTTGTGTGAGGCTCTCAATAGGAAGTTAATTGGGAGGGATTAAAAGGGACTGAGCCCTTGGGAAACTAATGAAGGCCAATAACTGGAGCTTCTATTGCTATATAGAGTAATGAAGTATGTAGGAAGTTCAATTGTGCAATGAGTGAAGCCAACTGTACGTATATCGTATAGCAGGTGATTGTCTGTAAACTTATATAGACTGCTTTCGTGTGTATATATCCTGCTATCATAAATGTGCTGTGTCGATCAGTGATGCATTAGGGTAGGTATACCATTGTGGCTACCCGGTAGTTCACTTCAAGGGATGGTGTGTCTTTCCATGTGTGGGGGTGGTGGTATAAAGTATGTTAACCTAGTTTTTGTGTCTGAAATGTGGTTATCCAATATGAATATGCTTTAGGATCAAGTACCGTGGACTCATTTCCATGAAGTTTTTACAATCAGAACTAGAGATTATGTTACATACTACGAATGTGTTTGAGTATTTTATTACCTGATTTGTGAGAAATGGTTGTTTTTTGTTGCACAGGTATTACTCCGAAGTTTGTCGTAGATCGATTTAGATACCTACTTAAAATATGTACTATCGGAAACTTTGGTGTACGGGAGCATTGTTGGGTTATTGGATTGTGTTCCCCCCTGCAGACTGATGGAGCATCAGCTGCTCTGATCATGAGCGAAGAGAAGGCTCTGGAGCTGGGCTTCAAGCCAAAGGCATACCTTAGGTACAGTGTGCGTGTGCGTGTGCTTGTGCTTGTGTGTGTGTATCTTACCTTAGGTACAGTGTGTGTGTGCGTGTGCTTGTGCTTATGTGTGTGTATCTTACCTTAGGTACAGTACAGTGTATGTGTGTGTGCGTGTGTGTGTGTGTGTGTATGTGTGTGCGTGTGTGCGTGTGTGCGTGTGTGCGTGTATCTTACCTTAGGTACAGTACAGTACAGTGCGTGTGTGTGTGCGTATGTGTGTGTGCGTGTGTGTGTGTGTGTGTGTGTGCGTGTGTGTGCGTATGTGTGTGCTTGTGTGTGCGTGTGTGAGTGTGTGTGTGTGTGAGTGTGCGTGCGTGCGTGCGTGTGAGTGTGTGTGTGTGTGAGTGTGCGTGTGTGTGTGTGAGTGTGTGTGTGTGTGTGAGTGTGCGTGCGTATGTGTGTGCTTGTGTGTGCGTGTGTGTGTGTGTGTGTGTGTGAGTGTGCGTGCGTGCGTTTGTGTGTGTGTGTGTGTGTACGTAAGTGGAATGCATAAAAGTTAATTGCTATAATTACAACTAAAATGTTGAGTAAGAGATATACACATGTACGTGGCTCTGTACTGTAGAAAAATTCCTCTTTTATTGCAACCTACTCTCAAGTTCTCAGGGTTGTTTGATGTCGATTGGCCTAATAGTTTAAGTAGTTTACAAAGGTGTGGTAAGGAGAGAATGCACAAGCTGTAATTTGGGTAACGTACCGTGTCTAATTAATGACACACGCTCAGTAAATCACATTAAGATTTTAAGGCGGGCATAAAATCTATAGTCAACAGTATGCAAATGAAGTGTGTGCTATGAAAGCAGGTCTAGACTGGTTAGAACCTCACCCTGAGTCAAGTGTATGCAGTGTGTCTTTCATTAGGGAGGAGGGATACATTATGGTGCATAAAGCGTACATTCCGACCGACCTTAAATCCACCAATTTGACTTAATGTTTGCATGCAACCTTTATCAATCAGTTCCCCTCCCTGCTTAACTGATAATTAGCTCCTCAGTTATGACTAAGGCAGAGGAGTCAGACAGGCAGTTTATGTACGCCTGAAATAGCCGGTTTTTTCAAATGTTATTATATGACAATGTGCCCTTATTAGTGGATGTCTTATTACAGCTCATTGTTGTCTAGCATATACACGTATGCTTGTATCTAATAAATAAATAACGCTAATTGCTAGAAAGGGTCTATTGTCAACAATGCCACGTAGTTGGTTATTTGTATCGGAAATTGCGCATTAGGTGGCTCCCTTAACAGCTTTGAGTTTGAAAACACCACATTTGGCTATCCTCGTGATTCTTGTTTTGCCGACACCCTACACCTAATAATCTTTCTCCCCTTTCGTCTGCGTTAGTACACTCCCTCCCAAGTGCGGCTGACTTTACCGGATGATCTAAATATCTGAGTCAGAGTGTCTGTATTACATTTCGTTTGTCCTATTTTTGTTGTTTCTACAGAGACTATGTGTTTGTCTCTCAAGACCCGAAGGATCAGCTGCTGTTGGGGTGAGTGTCGTCATAACAACTCATACCAGGTTGCGTTGGCTTACAAAATAAAACATTCTTCCACTATGAATGGTACCAAGTTGCGTTGGCTTACAAAATAAAAAATGGTTTTTACATTCTTCCAGTGTGAATGGTATTAGGATATCCTTATATTTAGTCACATGTGATGGATAACAATTAATAGTGTTTTGATCGCTATAGTTTCATCAAACAAAACCGTTTCGCAGTTACTATAACGCTGTGATGGTAAGCATCAAAAATATCCCTCTGTAAATTGTTCTCCAAATAAAGTGTTTTAAATATATTTTCTGGTATATTGTGATTATAAGTATTACATATCACAATCATTCCTGCAGACCTGCTTATGCTACTCCCAAGCTGTTGGACAGGGCTGGTCTGGAATTCTCAGATATTGACGTGTTTGAGTACCACGAAGCTTTTGCAGTAAGTGGGTGTGTGGGTGTGTGTGTGTGTTGTGCTGTTAGAGTGATTCTGACGTGTTGTGTGTGTGTGTGTGTGTGGATGTGTGCGCATGTGCGTGGGTGTGGGTGTGCGCGTGCATGTTGTGCACGTGTGCGTGTGTACTGTTTGAGTGATTCTGTGTTGTGTGTTTGTGTGTTCAAGTTCCCATGTTTATTTGCGTCTATGTAGAGAGTCTGTAGCATCAACACATGTATGTTCACACGAAACAGAGCCATCAAGCTAAACCGTAAACACCTCAATCAGACCGTGTGTCATCACTAAAATTACTAACATTTCTTTGTGTATTACACACACGACACGTGGGATGTTGATACGTACACTTGTTGACTCTCCTTCTCTCATCTAATTTACATGTCCTCATTAATTAGTCAGACGTGCTGTACTAAAAATTATATACTTAAATTAGATCTACTTTGTCCAATTTTGCATCAAACGTGGCCCTCCTTTTCCCTATTAAGAAAACACATAATTTAATATTGCGATGCTCTGCCCCTACAAATTATCCCCTTTGAAGCCTTGTACCATCACATTTATTTTGTCTCGTCTTTTCCTTTGGTCTTTAACTGATTATTTCATATGATGTACGTGCATACTGTTCGAAGACTTGTCCCTAATTTGTACTCCGTACATTCCTACCCTCAGGGCCAAATCCTTGCCAATCTAAAAGCAATGGACTCCGAGTGGTTTGCAAAGAACTGTATGGGAAGGTCAAAGAAGGTAATTATAGCTCCATTACTGAACCGTAAGTGTTGCTGTCCCTATTTTGTAATTTTTTTTTTCTTACAACTTGTAGTTGATTGGTTCTCGACCTGTTTGCAAACATTTGCACGTTGTTCTGATTGCCCTATTTTAATTTTAAGCCAAAGTTTGAAAACTGATATGTTAATAGATTACTCACCTTACACATGTTGTACTAGAGCACTGAATAATATTTTTGTGTCACAAAATGATTAAGTCCAGGCTTCTGTTACAATATAACATTTTTTGCATTTTGAAAACTTGTGCCGTAGAAATTTCAGAAATTTGGTTTGAACCATCAGCAATTAATCAATGGGATTGTGTGGCACTGTAGGTAGGTGAGATTCCTATGGACAAGCTCAATACTTGGGGAGGGTCCCTGTCCATTGGACACCCCTTTGGTGCCACTGGGGTGCGTCTGGTCACCACGGCAGCCAACAGACTCCAGCGGGAGGGCGGAAGATACGGCCTCATTGCTGCCTGTGCAGCTGGTGGACAGGTGGATTATTTTTATATAAAGCAAAGCATTGCATTTCATCACCTCGGTATACGTAGCCTTGTAAGATTGTATGTTTTAAAGTCAGGGTGTCATACAGGGGGAAGGGGGAGATATCCCCCCCTAAACTTTGCTAGTTGGGGTCCATAGCTGGCAATTTTACATACTAACCAGGATATTAAAATAACAGTTAACCTTTTTTTAGCTAGTTACTTTTCTTATTTCCCCCCTCTACTTCGAAATCCTGTATGACACCCTGAAAGTACACTTCTGTTTATGTGTTAATTAGTTCTGAACAACGACAGCTTCACCCTACAAGCCATTAGTGTGTACTATCATGAACAGGTTTCTATAATTTGTTTCCATTCCATTCACTAGAGAGCGCAGCACGTAGTATCAAAAAATGAGCCACTTCCAATTAGTCCGGTAACTACCGAAGCCCTTTTTTTGTCTCATAATTATGGCCCTGTTTGCTGTGAAGCTTTGCAACTGTAGCTGTACTGAGGGTGTGTTGTTCCTTTTTCAGTACTCATACTTTTACGACATTTCTAGACGCTTTTCCTAGAAAGGAAGGTAGTTCATACTACCCAGAAGCTGCATGCGTGTTAGCTGTTCAGTTGTATGGGGTTCACTCACATGCATGCATAGTATCATTTTTTTCATTTTTCCCCTACAGGGCCATGCTATGCTGGTCGAGCGATATCCATCAAATTAGAGATCGTTATGCAACTAAAGATTTGTGTCTATGAGCACGCATAGCAACTTATTATAGCACCATCATGCAATAAAAAATATATTATTATTATTCTCTCGCTGCATGTGTACTTGGTTTTGCAGTGTACTTGGTTTTGCACAGTGACTTACTGCACTGTATGTACTGAGTTGAATACTACACTGTGCATGAATATAGCCAACAAAATACAGCAGTCAGCACCTCTGCATGGATAAAGTGTTAGGAATTTAATTTTATTGCTACGCCGAGCATTGTTTTTGCGCATGCTCAGAAATTGATAAAGCATGGCTGTGTTATAAAAGCTGACAGTAGGTTGTACAATGAGTAAACAAGACTCAATATAAAGACCAACAACAAAAGCAGTCTATCTACCTTCATGAAGAAAATGCCTGCAGTCAGTAACTCAAGGATGATCTACTTATTGCTAGCCTTTGCAAGTGAGTGCTGCATATAGATCTAGTACTGCCTCTATGATATACATACAGTGCATGCAACAACTAGTGCAGGCATTTACAGTCTGTGCTGAGTTATAATAATTATAAGGTGTAGTGCTGTTGTGCATACTGGATACAAAATGGCTTAATATACGAGTATATATGTTCGGTTGTTGATACTTCAGACAATGGTGACATTCATTCATCACTAATCTTATGCGGGCGGACATAATTAAATAGCGTCCTTTCATTGTATAGCTATATAATCGTCTGTTTGGTGTGTAGTAAGGATGGCGTTTTATAACCTGTACAATATCTCTGCACACTTTTTGTATAAACTAATTAACTTGTGGTAATGACAATCTGTCTAGTGTTGGTATGATCAAATACGTGTAGCAATTTTTGGAGCTTCTTATTTCTTTTACTCAGTCACACCTTGCACTTAACCAGGTGGGTTGAGGTGCATGTGTGAACTGTGTATGTGGGTACATATATGACTGCACTGAATCACTGTCTTTGGTTTGAGGTCAGTCTGTCACAAGTTCCTAAATAAGCAATTTAGACCATAATACAGAATTATAATTACATTAATATGCCGAGGTACAATGTAGTAGTGGATCCCTAGTACCAATATGTTAGTCTCATAATTATTGTTTTTGACGTGATGGCTCTACAACTGTTACGAGAGTTGCATGTGCGTATCTCGATACATGTAGCTTATGCATGTAGCAAATAAACATTGCTAAAAATTAGCTATACAAGCGAGATGATT
This sequence comes from Halichondria panicea, assembly GCF_963675165.1. NCBI lineage: Eukaryota > Metazoa > Porifera > Demospongiae > Suberitida > Halichondriidae > Halichondria > Halichondria panicea. Next base: position 7,300,306 of record NC_087378.1, read on the forward strand.
TCATTACTTAATTAATTTGAGACACCACTTTTCTGGTCACGTTCTGGATAGATTAGAGTATTGCCTCAGGCAGTAACTTAACCCTCTGCCTCTAGGTATCCTATTTGTTCACAATGTAGGTGGGAAACTTGAGAAGGTGCAGTTGTGCCTATGCAAATACTGAACTCTAATTTGCATAAATATCCCATTTCCAATGTTCTAGCCGCGGCTGAAACCGATCCCCTTTGATGTATTACACTGTGTAGACACACTAACTAGACACACTCTACACTAAGTAGTTACCAGAGCCAAACGTGTATGACGTAGCCCCTGTGCAATGTGCTAAGTAATGTGACTAAGTACAGCTAGCTACTGGCATTGTTTCATTTGTTTTTACTAAAGAAATTGCGACTAGATGACGCGTATCTTTTTGGCAGCATTCGCTTGTATCGAGTATATCCTTTCTAGAGGTGTGTGCACTGATAGGTATGCTACTTCAAAGGCTGTGTAGTCGGTGCCACAATTAATGACTATAAATGTTACACCTAAAAAACTTAGTATCAAAGCTTGGGATTAATTTTGTCTGAACCATCGTTTAATTAATTTGGCTCGGAATTTGCCTCTAAATCTCATCTCTCTCTCTCACTAGTGCCTTATTTGACCAAATACGGCAATGGAATTAGCATCTACTTTAAATCAAATTATCCCGGACATGTATGTATGGAGTACCTACGTGCGCTACCATATGCCCCAGTAATCAGTTTTGGTAATCTAGTAATCACAAACTTGGTTTAAAAATATTCACAAATGTAAACAACCATTATTCTGGTAATGCCTGATAAGTGTTTATTGCCTAACAATCCTCGAACAAGGCTCTCTCGCACAGCAGGTGGAATGAATCACCTCGCTTGCCTGTGGCATTTTGCAATTGAATTATATACTGAAGTGGGCAGACAGACATGCTATAATGTGCCATGCTGTATTGTTGAGATGGTTGCCCTTATACGCACGTACTATGGCTGCCTACCTTATTCCATCACATCATTGTATGGCTTTGAAGAGTTTTGTTATATTAGTCTTGTTCTCGTGCACAGTCAATGCTGTAGCTCTGTGGGGGAGCTCTGATGGGGGTCTGGAGATCACTCCCCACACATTACTGGTCAACTCAGAGTACGGCAATCTCGAGAGGCAGTCAGATGAGAAGGCTATTATGGCAACCTTCACTTGTGTAGGGGTAGGTATGCTATCATTAATACATTAATTGATACAAGGTCAAAGTAATAATTCTACTAATACATACATTGCTCTAATTATTATACCTCCAATCAAAATTTAAGAGTTAGGTATTCTCAAGCTGTTCATTAATTAGCTCATTAGTTGAGTACAGCTCAGTGTTATACTCTAGGTAGATCGAGTTTCTATTTCAACCTAATTTTTGCATCATTCTATGTTGATGGAGCATGACATTTTCATGGAGGTCAAACTTTAAACCATACCTAATTAATGTTGTAGTGTGGCATTTCACATAATTATGTTCAATTGCATGAGATGGAAAATTGTATGGAATTTCAATTGCCTGAGGCCTGTACATACATTTACTTACTCCCTCTTACATGATCAGATCCCACCCAACAAGATCCCCCGGCAACTAGAAGTGGTGTGGATGAAAGATGGACTCGTTATCGAGACCGTAGGAACGAGGAAATACCTTCACCATCGACGGAAGAAGCAGCTGGTGATTAAGAAACTGGATGAGACGGACAGCGGTCGTTACGAGTGCGCCATTAGCTCTAACTCCACTGAGAAAGGAATGGCTGAACTGTGGAGTGAGTGGGCTCTTCATGTACTTGTGTCTCTATATCTATTATAAAACCGAATACTTACGATTAAATACGTTGATTGTATGAAGAAGAAGTAGTAGAGGTTAGTAAGTACATACTGTACATACAATAATGTTAGGCGTGTGTAAGATACTGTGTCACACATAGTGCTTGAAGTGCACCACTAATAATTATACTGTATAGCGATCGAGTAATTTTCATTGGTGCAAATTTTCGTACGAACAACCCATTTAAGTATTTCTTTTCGTACAGCTCAGGATAGTGACGTTGAATCTATTGCGGTAGAATAATTTCGTAGCGTACGATGCTCTTCAATACGAAATTTATTATACGAAAATTCCATGTACCATACGACAATAACGCTCTATACAATGTACATCTATTGTAAACCAAATACTACAGTTAAATTGAGCTATATATCTAGCAATGTACGTATTCCTAACTGCAACATTTTTGAGGCACTTAGGAATGGCCTCTAAAAGCATTTCGTTTGTGGGTTGACTGCTTACCGGAGGCCATGCCTTTACTTTCCTCGTTAAAGCTAATCTAATTTTCGTGTAGGATTGCTAACCCACGAAAACAACGAAAATTAAGCCCCTCGAAACTTTCGCGCTATTATACGGTATCATTTTGACCCTGTGTCAATAATTAATGTAAAAACCAATTAACAATTTATTACGGGAAGTCTCTTCTTTTTCTTTTTTTGCTTGGAATTCTTCTGACTTCAGAGTGTGTAATTAGTGGTGTGTGGGTAAAGTGGGCAGCCTGCGTGGTGTCGGTTGAAGCAAACATCACCTCATGAATATGCTTTACATTCGTAGTTAGTGTCTCAGAGTGCACAGTGGCTGACTGGGCTAGTGGGATGCCAGGGTGTAGTTTAATGATTAATTACCCCTCGCTCGGCTGTCAGTGGGGGTACTCATATCACTCATGTACTATCCATCCAGCGGGTAATCCATAATCATCATGAGCACATAATAATGGATGTACTATTGTAGTTATGACAATTTGACAATTTGACAGCTAATTTTAAGTAAACCTCAACTTACTACTTACAATTATGAAACAATGTAGACCAAGCTAGGAATATGTTATGTACTCTTGTAACGTAAATTAGCGATTAGCTTGGTCTACGTTGTTTCATAATTATATAAGAGTAAACTAATTATAAGAGGTTTCACAGTAAATCTCTAATTTACTCTTATAATTATGAAACAATGTAGACTAAGCTAATTGCTAAATCTCAATGCAATTATTGTAATTATGAAACAGGTCTCACATGCGTCCACGAATCACTACAAGTTCAGTGCATTGATGTCATTGCGGTCACGTGATACCGTCCAGGCCAAATACACTGAACTTGTAGTGATTCGTGCACGCATGTAAGACCTCCTCTGATATTGAATATTCCTCAACAAATTTTAGTTCACCACATTTCATGGGAAAAAGCGGCTGTGTAAATTCTCTTATGTAACTGTTTGTAATATTCTTTTTCTCTCTCTTTGTAGTTTCCCCCCACATCATCTTGGCTCCAAGCCCTCAGTTAGTCCCGCGGGCCAGTCCCAGTGCGGCAGTCGAGTGTCAGGTGACAGGAGGTCGTCGAACAGTGGATTGGTGGAAGAATCAGCTACAGATAGCAAGCAGTAACCCAGCTGTTGGCAACACAGGTGATTTTCATGGCCTGTTAGTTGCTGGCTTCTAAAAGTGTGGCAAATATAGTGAAGTGTGTACAAAGCCTTTGATCCAATTAGGTTGGGTTAGCTGCACTTGTTCGTGCTTATATTCACGTACGGCTTCATCAACAATAATTGTTTTATGACTGTACTATTGTCACTGCATGTATTATATATTGCCTAGTATATATATACCATTCTCTTTAAATGCATCTACAGCATAATTTATGTTTGCCCCTCCTGCAGATCCTCGCTACACTGTCTCTGACACAGGCTCGCTCCTCATCTCTTCTGTTACCCGTGACGACAAGGGCTTGTACACTTGTATTGCGAGAAACCCTGCCGGTCGAGTGGAGAAGCATGTACGAGTGAGAGTGACCAATCCGATTACACCCACCTCCGAACCCACTACAACTGAACCCTATAGAACATTACCGCCACCACGAAATCTGAGCCACTGCGTAGAATATAACGATATCAGATTTGGAGGAGACCTTCCATTCGTGAATCTCACTTCTAGTTTATCGGGGGGGAGCTCTGGGCCAAGATTGACAGCTGTCCCTCACACGTGCGTTCAGACTAGACTAGCGTACAGGATAGTGCTGAGCTGTGTTGGTACAGGAAGCCCCACCCCTTCCCTCAGTTGGACCAAAGATGGCCAGCCAATACCAGAGGTGAACTATATTGGCTGCTTTAATGTGTGTTAATTTAAGCAAATTTGTTTGTGTGTTTTCTAACCAGCTTTGAATGCCCCTAACTAGAGTTTAGTTTGTCCATTGTCAAAACAAAAGAATGCTCTGATGGAGCTCTATCATATTAAAGTATAGATGCAGGTGCTTAGCAACTCCCCTCCCCTCCATTAGGGTACCACTGACAACCACTACATTCAGCTCTCCAATGGCTCACTCCTGATCACCACGGTAGAGTTGTCAGACGCAGGCAGCTACACTTGTATGGCTTCCAGTTCACGTGGCAACGTAGCATCAGAGGTACGGCTAGAAGTGAGGTCCAACGCAGAGCAGTGTGGGGTCAAAGGTTATTGGCACGACAATGATGAAAGAGTAAAGAGGATTGTTAGAGGATTTGCCGTCAGTGGAATACACCAGTGGCCATGGCAAGTAAGTCTGCTGGTAATGTGATGGTATGTAATAGTTAGTACACGGACATGAGGAGGAGATATGTATGTGTTATAGTGTTATCAAAGCTGAGGTACACTATAACCATAGATACTGAACTAGGCGTTGCTGAAAGCCGCTTCACAGCATAACTGAAACTGCCCTTATTTTTCTACTTGTTCATGCATGACACTACTTGTTTGTTTGAAAGACAGTAAATTCATTGTTGTAAATATATATAATTCCCTGCTAAACCCGCACCCAAGTGGGATCTAAATCCTAGATATAGTTTTCATAGCAGCCCTTCCCCTACACAGGTACTGATAGAATATGAGGAGGACCCGACCACCTCACTGCTCGACCCTGCATTCTGTGGGGGTGCTCTGGTGCGGCCAAACTGGATAGTGACAGCTGCTCACTGTCTCTACACTTGGAGCAATCAGCTGAGGCCCGTGGATAGTCTTGTTGTCAGAACAGGTGTGCATAACAGGACTCATGGCTCTGAGGTGCATCAGCAAATCTTAAAGGTGAGTGGATGGACGAATAACGCGTCAAAGTGTATATCAAATGTTGATTTGTACTCCCATGCATAAACTTGTGTTCTAAATTGTTTGCTTTCATGCAAAGCCTTCTGACCATGGCTGTTACTGAAGAGACTGACTACCGGTAGTTTACTTCCTTTAAAACAGGGGGGTCCACATAAGCATAACTTCTCTAGCTACTGAATCTATGTATTTTAGAGTGGGGCATTTCTTGCTAAGAATTGGACTCCGTCATTATTATGCATATAGTGTAACACTGTAAATTACATTCCATCTCTCCCCAACCCAGGCTCATCGCTACATCATTCACCCCTCTTACAACCCACACCAAGTGGAGCACGACATAGCACTTATCCAACTATCACAGCCGGTCCGCCCGTCACCACAAGTGGGCACGGTCTGTCTGCCCCCTCAGGCACAAGACCCACCCGTGGGGAGTGTGTGTACCGTGACTGGCTGGGGGACGCTACAACATGGGGTCAACAATTACCCTGAGTTACTTCACCAGGGAGATGTCCCCCTTGTCTCAGCAACGTGAGTCCCCTCAGTCATGTGTGTGCCTTTCATGCTTATACAGTGTATGTGGTTTAGGTTGAGTGTTGTAAATGTGGCTCATTTAATTGTCTAGCTACGTATAATTATAATTTCTGGCTACTTTCTTTGTGTTCTAGCTATACCAAGTACAGTACCACAGTATAAAATCTTGCTCCCTGCACCAACTAGTATAGGTTAGGTTATAATGACGTTAAAAGTGCTAAAAATCTATTAGTTAACCTACTGGCTTTTAGCTACATGTAAAATGCATTATAATTTGTTCAATCTGGCATTTAGCACTACATGCAGTTATTTTAACCCCTCCCTCCCTCTCTCTCTGTGTGTGCATGCAGTGACTGCACCAGTCGAGAGTCGTATAGGCGTAAGGTGACTGACAACATGCTGTGTGCCGGCTGGAGAGAGGGTGGGGCTGACTCCTGTCAGAACGACAGTGGAGGACCTCTCGTCTGCGAGGTCCCGGGGAACGAGGGACGATGGGCTCTATATGGAATAGTGAACTTTGGCGAGGGGTGTGGAGTTGCACACAAGTATGGTGTTTATTCAAGAGTTACACAATACTTGTCGTGGATAGACACTGTTATGGGTTCAAGCTAGTTTTTGTGCCGTTTGTGTGTTCTTTTTTTAATTGTGTTTTCATTTTTACTGGTGATATAATCACACTGTTCTATTCATACATGCATTTCTCAACATCATTATTATTGTCCTGCTGCATCAATAATAATATTATTATTTTGTGATCAACTTAGTAATAAAAATGATTACTGTTAATTACCATAACAATGCGTGGGTGTTGAGCTGTCAATGAGTCACATGATGAAATGAATTACGCTAAAAGTGCTGACAATCAGCAGAACTGTTAACATAATTATCAGCTTACCAGCGCAGTAGTTAGTTTGTTCTCAGAAAGCAATGGCTGGCAGGAGACCGTTTGGATCTGATGGCGTGGCCGACTATGGGACCTTGTCTGACCCAGTTGACAACTACTCAGGTGTGGCTACTTGTATGGTGTGTTTAGAGATAGTAAAGGTGACCCCTGTCTTGTGTGAATACTAAGTTACATAAAATTATATCATCGTCATCGTAATGAATGTTCTTGCTTATTCACTGTAGACGGTTCTTTTGTACGACTCAACGATGTAGTCTCCAACTCAGTGATGTCCATCAAGCAGAGCAGTGAGTAGTCTTGTGCACGTGTGCGTGTGTTCAGTTGGCCTGGGGAATTGAGGCCTTTAAAAAACACATACATCCTCCAACCATACCCATACACAGCATACCTCTCACACACCTTACTACACCTAAACATATGTACCCTCACCCACTTTACACACACACACACACCTACCCTCACCCCTCACACACACACACACACACACACACACACACACAGCCCAAGCCCTACGCGGTTTGGAGAGGCAGATTGGTACCTCATCCGATAGCAGTAACATCCGCAAGAGAATGTAAGGCACTCACTCACTTAACTAGCAGGAACTGTCTGCATGTAGCTACATACAGTGAACCTGTCTCTTGTGGTAGCAGGCCAGGTTTTCTATTACAGCCATGCAGGTTGTTAAGCCCCCTAGCATGGGCCCCAACCTGTGTTAGCTGCATGGTCACCTCTTTATTACAGCCAGGTTGTTAAGCCCCCTAGCATGGGCCCCAACCTGTGTTAGCTGGTCACCTCTTTATTACAGCCATGCAGGTTGTTAAGCCCCCTAGCATGGGCCCCAACCTGTGTTAGCTGCATGGTCACCTCTTTATTACAGCCAGGTTGTTAAGCCCCCTAGCATGGGCCCCAACCTGTGTTAGCTGGTCACCTCTTTATTACAGCCATGCAGGTTGTTAAGCCCCCTAGCATGGGCCCCAACCTGTGTTAGCTGCATGGTCACCTCTTTATTACAGCCATGCAGGTTGTTAAGCCCCCTAGCATGGGCCCCAACCTGTGTTAGCTGGTCACCTCTTTATTACAGCCATGCAGGTTGTTAAGCCCTCTAGCATGGGCCCCAACCTGTGTTAGCTGGTCACCTCTTTATTACAGCCAGGTTGTTAAGCCCCCTAGCATGACAGCTGGACAGGTTTCACTATTACACAACCTATGAATATGTGTAAGAGGTTATTGAGGGTTTGCACTATTAATTGTTGTTTGCACAATAGAGTTGTATCTTTGTTACATTGTTGTTCCATCACATAGTCCATACGGGGGAAATAGTTGCTGTCCACACACACACACACACACACACACACACACACACACACACACACACTCACACACACACTTTGCCCACAGTCAGACGGTGATCAGATCTACAATGAGCAAAGTAACCACCTCCAGTCAACAGCTAGGAGAGCTCATCAAGACAGCCAAGACAACTGGAGATGTACGCATACACAACTCCACTGACACTGCCCACTGTCCAACACAAATATTCCTTATTATCCTATAGGACATCCCATAACAGACAATTTTACTTGCTGTAAAGTTTGTATACAATAATATGTCCATTGAAGGAGTCAGCTATCTTGTCTCACCATATTTTTTGATATATAATAATTCTTTCCCTGACTGCCCCTGTAGAAACGTCAGCAGCTGACTGCCAACTCCATCCAGCAGAACCTCACCTCAGCCACCAATAACTTCAACACAGTCGTGGAGAGTGTGGTGGGGAGACTACAGGAGGTCCCTCAGCCTCCCAGGATGTCCACTCCACAATCAGGTTTCATGGTGAGGGTGTATATACATAGTCCCCATAGTATATATACATAGTGTGGTGGGGAGACTACAGGAGGTCCCTCGTCCACTTCACAATCAGGTTTCATGGTGAGGGAGTATAGCAGTGTTCCTGAGTTGTGATTCCTCAGTAGATGAGAGGGACGCGAACTAGCAAAGCCTGGCATTCCTATTTTGTGCAACTTTTTAACTGTAGTGAGGGTTTTTTTCACGGTCCAGGACATTGTTATGCCTCGGTGCGCATGCGCAAGTGAAGTATACGGTAGTGTGTTTGTGTGTCTGTGTGTGTAAACTGCTACAGCTGCTCAAGGATCAATGAAGTGCAAGTAAGAGTTTCTATAGAGTCATGTTTTCTTGGATTTTAATTCGTGATTTTGCAAAATAATGCTTCGTTCTCGAGTTATGCCTAGTTTTGCTTACTTGGAATGTCATTGCAGCCTTTTCAGAAGAGCACGTAGCCAAACTTGTTTACCGAGTATTGCTACTCTACTTAGTAGTTAGCTCTGCACTAGAATGCTAGCTATTGGTAGCTGCAAGAGTGATAAGAGAGCTGCAAGGCTCTACTGATGGCAGCCATTAGACTTGAACTTTGGCATCGATCGTTTTTAACAACAATCATGGTCGATCATTACCCACTCTTTAAGTTTGCATGCAGCAAATTGAAAAAATGTTCATCTTGTGTAGAAAATTAAGCTATTAGTAGCTTTATGTTATGTAGCTTTGGCATCTCCACCGAGGCATCAGCACCCGCGGTGCTTTCATTAATTACAGTACTCTGTAATATTGGTAAGCGTCTATCGATAGTCGTTACTCCACTAAATGTTGGGTAAAACCTTTTGTTGTGTGTATTTAGTGGCTCAGAACTCACTGTATTCTGCCTTTCATTGACTCAACAGGACTCTGGTGAGCTGGATATACGTGGTGACAGGGCGCAGTTGACCCGGGCATCACCACAGCAACAGAGACAGTCACAGCAGCAGCAGACTACTATGGTAGTCTCCACAGACGCTTCCTACCTGGAAGAGAGGGCAGACAGAATGGAGGAATTGGAAGTAAGTCAATCGGCTGTAGCCTGCTGTGTATTGATATTAAGTGTACATGCCATGCATGTTTCTTGCATAATTATTACAAGAACTAAATGTGTTTTACTAAGTGCACTGCATTAATGGCGCAAACTCTCAAATAGTTTAGTCTAACTCATTCCTTTATTTATTCTTGTCTGTCTGTGCAGAATGACATCACCCAGCTGCACGAGATAATGGGGGATATTGGACAAATGGTGGTGTCCCAGGGAGAGCAGATCGGTAGGTCTCTAAACACAACCATTGCGTTGCTCACTCTGTAGTAGTGTGCCTATACGCACTTTATACTTAACCCTCACGTACCCTTTATATAGCTACTGTACGTATTTAACCCCTACATCACCTGCTAGTGTACATATTTAACCCCTACATCACCTTCTAGTGTACGTATTTAACCCCTACATCACCTGCTAGTGTTATTGACAACTATGGTATAGTTAGAGGAGGTGCGACATGCAGGAGCAATAGTCTGATTATAAGCTGACTCAGCATTAAAAACCTATTCAATCAAGCCTAATTGCTCCTGCTTGTTGTACCTTGTGTGTTATAGTTATTGACTGGTTGACTAGTAATTATGGCTTACATTATTTGTCATAATAGTATGACTGTGTTTCTCTCCCTCTTCCTTCAGACACGATAGAGAAGCACACTGAAGAGGCGGCTCTCGACGTTCACACCGCCCACACTGAGTTGATCAAGGCTGTTCGACTCAAGGTCAGTGTTGTGTAATGCCTGTTATTCTGCTATTACCAATACACACCTTGGTTTGTTTGTGACTATAGCTAACCCCATTTCCGTCAAAAATTATAACTATAATTTATAGTGTGCTTCATATGGCATGACCGAGCAGGTTATCTACTTCCAACTTTTTATTATTTAATCGATCAACGCTTTACTCCGTCCCATTTGCATACAAGTACCACCTGATCATAATTCAGCTGTACATGTATATAAGCATTCCTCTAATTATTTGTAAGCTTAAACAACAATTTTTGTAGATAATTATTAAATTTCTCACAAATTTGTTTCATTGTTCCAGTTGTTATTGATACAAGTCATTAATTTACCATAACTCCTCCCCCTCCTGCAGAGGTGTTCTCGGAAGATGAGGCTATGCATATGCTGTGTCGTCAGCACTGTCGCTGTAGCCATCATTATCACTATCATTATCATTGTGGTGACGCTTACTAAGAAATAATAATTACGTGCTTCTTATAAGTGTTTTACCAAAGTGTTTTACCAACAATACATGTGTGCGTGTCTGAATTGAAAACTATTATGTGAACTCAAAAGTTTTGTAACGTTTATTGTACATAATAATTGTGATTTTTGCACAGGTATAATATATAAATATTTTGTGCACATGAATATGTGTTAAATAAAATATATATAATTAAAAGTGATCGGTTTGCCAGTCCAATTTAAACTACGAACTACAAGCCTGTACTTCTTCCACTATCCCTTCAGCCTGTATGAGGTAAAGATCGCCGTAATGAAATACACTAAACATAACTACAGTTTCTATAAACGACCATTACCAAACACCAACTAACCCAGGAGTAGAATACAGCACATCCTAGACTTGTGTCTTGCACATTGGTGAACTCGTATCGACTCAAGATGGTGGTCACTCTCTGAGCGACTGCCCTTGGTATATTGCTGACATTGCACTCAGACACTCGCCTCTTTAGACTCGTCTTCCCTGTCTTGCCTATCAATATCTGTAGAGAGAACAAAATGTCAGCATCCTTTGTGATGAAAATTACTGTCAAAATAATGCACAAGACAATTTCACGTGGGTAACCACACACACACACTCTTTCTGCCTGTACACCACACAATTTAGACTCAGTTGACCGTGCAATCATTGTAAATCGCAAACAACTACACTTCTACACAAAGTTTATTGAACAATACACTGAAGTACCACACCTGAGTGCCGTGCCACGACTTAGTCTCCTTCTCTGGACTGCCCAGCAGTAGGAAGGTGGCTATCATGACCTGGTGTACCAGAGCTGGTGGTTGTGAGTAACTCTTCAGTTCTGCTATCACTCTCTGAGACAGCTCAAGTACAGCTCTCTTACGCTGCTCCAGGCGACGTAGCTGTGTGTGTGTGGGGTGGGTGAGTGTGGGTGTGGAGGGGAGGTAAATGGATTAGATTGAATTGGATTGGATTGTGGGTGTACGTGCACATTTCTATGAGCCTAATTAAAACACACTGCAGCACAGCTATAATAGCATGCATAGCTTACATACAGTTATCACAGCCTTCAAAATTGATATGGAGTCGCATTAATGATAAACAAAATCCATTAACAACACATTACAACCATTAACAAGGACTGAGCAACTTCCTTTAAGCTCTCACCTTTTCCAACAGAGTGTTTGCTTGAGCTACGATTGTGACCAAGGCTCTCTCCAATCCTCCCCTCTTGACCGCACCCAGACCAGCCTCCAGCTCAGCTATCTTCCTGGCAGTCATCGCCTCCTTCAGCTGTCCAGCTACTCGAAGCTTCTTGATCAATTCTTCAGCCTACAGTGTACAAGAAGAAACAATACCAATAACTATAATACTGCCCATTCTACTCCACTATGGAATCAATACGTACAACACAATAAGACCATAATAAGAATATTATTCTTGTACACCTGTTAGGGAAACCCTCCTTCCCTCTACATGAAAAACCCACGCCATAGATAGTAGCTAGGGCGTCGGGATTGATACGCCCTTGATAGTACAAAAAGTGATTTTCCAATCTTACCTCAGTCACTAGTTCTGAACAGTTGGGCACATCCTCTTGTCTCACAGCTGCCACTGCAGGCACCAACTCATTCAGTTTCTCCAATTTCACAGCCTTTTGTAGTCTTTCTCTCAATATAAAGTGCTTTTCGTCTCTAACAGCCAGCAAAGCCAGTCTTTGCGATTCTTCTGCTGCCCCTCTCTCTTGATCATTCTGAACAGCACTGAGCTTCTGCTTAGCTTCTCTAGCCTGCCTCAGAGCAGCTTGCTCTCTCTTAACAGCCTTTGAAATCTTCTCCTCACTGCTCAGCTCTTGTTGAGTGTCTGTATCTGTGGTGGATAAATGGGTAGAGAACAAGTTAGGACCAGCCACTATCTGCCCTTCTAACCTTCAAAAAAATTACAAAATCAACGAAATTGGATAACTATAACCAAAAATATGGCCGTTCAAACATGCTACACTAGACAAAGGCCCCATCTCTATAATACAGCTGTTATTAACTGTAGCCATACAAAACCCCATTCCTTCAACAAATACAAGGAACTGCATGTGCTCATCACAAATTCTTATCGGTAGCAAAAACATCTTCCTGCAGCAATACAAGGAACTGTGGCCACCACATTTTATCTTAGCAATTAATGATACAAAAACCATCCTCATGCAACAATACAAAGAAATGTGGCCACCACACAATTACTTATCGGGATAGGAAGGGAACAATGTTATCACTACGCTACTATAGGATGGTAAAAACAGGTGGTCTCTGTTAGTGCACGGCAACTCTGACATCATACAACTATTGTATAATGCTGCACATTATGTGATAGCTAATTTCCTGATATGACCAGTTGACTTCCTCAATATCCAATTAACACAATCTCCAACTTAAATAACCCAATTAGTGGTAACAGTGTACTATAGGCCATTGATACTAACCCTGAAGGGTGACCTTGGAAATGAAATGACGCAGAACAGCAGCAGAGCAGCAGAGTAGCAGACATGTGAAGAAACAATGGGTGCCTAGCTACCAGACCACTCTACTATTATCACACGCTATACAAGGCTATCAAGGCTATACAAGGTATGGCGATGGAGGCGGATGAAACAGATGGCCCTGGGTCTAACCTCAGAGTTACTTTCCATGGTAACTACACAGCTGACACGGTGGGCTGCTTGGAAATAATCACAAGTGGTTGGTGCCCATGTAACCCAACGATAACAATTGTCCAAGAAGCCATATCTGCTTCCAACCAGATTTAGACCTTGGCAGATTTTTAGGAGATAACGCACCATTGGATTCACTCATTCATAAAACCACTCCCATCTGTCTAAACTACAGCGATCCCACTAAGTTGTTACACCATTTACACTTGATAGCTGAAATGCCTGAAAAAGAACACGTGGCTTGAAGCCTATAGAAGCTGTTAGTTTTCATTGCATTGCAACACCGTTGAGCAGTTAAAGCTGAAACACACACACAGTCAGCTTCATCATATTCCTAGTGCGGCTACGCATCAAGGCATAAAAAAGAACCATAGGAAAAAAAAAGAACCAATAGAAATGTATAATTATACTACATTTTATAGCACTACAACAAAATTAAGAAAGAGGACTATAATTATTTATATGTACATGCATGCATGTAGTACCAGCAGCTCATCCTCAAGCTTATTAGAACTTCAAAGGGAAACCAGACTACTTCAAAGGCCACCACTATCACAGACAAGACCCTTGTTTACAGTGTCTGGTGTGGTAGGCTGAGGAATCCATTTAAGGTCCAGAACCCTTTGTATTTGTGTAGAGGTCACTAGAGGTTAGAAACAGTGAGTGACCCTTGGCCAGTTTCCTGGAACAATGAGATCATGCCAGTTTCCTGGAACAATGATGAGATCTACTTCAATTCTTAGAAACAACAGCCACAGAAGAAAAGCATAAAGTCCAGCATGCAAATGATTGAAGCAAGTAGTCATAGATTTATGGTTCACAGATTTATGGTTTACGGTATAGCGGGTTATTTTTGCATTGTGGACATTTTCTTGTATTTAGAGCATTAATTCGAAATTTTAAAACTGCGCAGTAAGATTCTACTATTCTGAGCTTAAAAATATTTAGAATATGAAATTTAATTGCAGTTCATAAAATAAAATAAATCACCAACGAAAAATGACCTGCGTAGTAGAAAATTAGGGCCCAAAGTTGTTAGGAAAAAGTACTCATAGACTAGCTCTAAAAACACCTTCATAGCCAAATGCACATGTACACAAAACATGTGTACTGAAAATCTTAGAGATTGTACCAAAGGCAGGCTATAGCAAGGGCGTGATTTTGCAGATCTTGCACGCCTATTATGGGCTCTGGTTGTCACTGTCAGGCCACTTTGACAAAGAGGTGATGATCTGATAGCTACAACTCTATCACTATGGAAATGTAACACCCAATACCACCCTGATAGCCACCTGCTCATCAGTAACTATGGGGACTGCAGCAGTCTGCATGCACAAAATGTTTCCCAGCCTATGATCATGGCACTGCTACTTCTCCAGAAAGAGCAAAACTATTACAGGGTGTGCTGAATAAGCTCAGTGGCATGTACTCTATTACTAGAATATTTTTTGGTTTTTGCGAATGAGCAGAAAAATACCCTTTGCGATCAACTACTGTGTTCTGACAAGGACCATGTGTACTAATTTTAAGTTTTACAATTTTAATTTTGCGAATCAATCAACCTTGCAAACCTCACATAAATAATTATGTTTGATGCTTACTACAGAGGATTTCAGGTTGGTTGGCAAAGTTAAAAGTTGAAGTGCACTCAACCATGACCACTAATTTCATTAGTAGAAGAACCATACAGTGTGTGGTCATGGTTGAATGCACTTCAACTTTTTAACTTCTGCCAACCAACCTGAAATCCTCTGTAGTAATAATTATGGTATACTGTTACTTGCAAAACCATATTTTTAATTATAGAATCAGCTAATCTAACCACATACTCATACTATATCAGACATTATTATAGCAAGTATATTGAGACTAAGATTACAAGCTCTTATTTATACACAGAGAGAACACACCTTAACATTGCACAGTAACCAGAGGCAGTTGAGACGAAACAACAGCTAATTTAAACAGCCCAACTTGATAATACCATCAGCAGCAAATGCACACATGGACCAAACATTTTGACACTGTTATAACATTATGTGGATGTGATGACGTCAATTAGGGTAGTCTCAGTGGAGGAATGCTAGTGACTACCTAAGGGATCAGAGCAGGCCAAAACAGGTCAATAATAAGCAGCACCTGTGTCTCGATCCTCCTACAATAATGCATGCACAGGTCGTAATTAAGACTTGTGAATTATCAAGTCCTAAAAAAAATGAACCAACTTGCAAAGATAAGAATCAGCTCCTTTGAAGTGTAGCTAGGATTTTACAACAACTGTATAATCATGCAAAGCACATGCCTTCTGGCAATAGTGAATAGTGCCTGTACAAACTACATGCAGCTGTACTTGTAGACAATCACCCCATCAATACACAGAATGTAAACAAACTCAACAACAATAGAAGTGGTTTTACACTCCTTAAACATTTACAAATCCACAACCACAGTTATTCCTCTATCTACCCTCAGGTGACCAGTCACCCACATTCACAAGGTGGTTACTAAGCTACAGCAACAGGTGGAAAAATGGCATTCCAGAGGTCATTACAGTGCTTATAATAAAACAATAACAGCACCATTTTTATTTACTCACCTTGATGATCTGTGTTACTGTTTTGCTTTATTTGAATTTCTGGGGCTTCACGGGATACATCCATTTTTGCATTGACATCATCTTCGAGATCTAAGGGAAGAAGGAGTTATTGTTGATGGGGAACAAGTTACTACAATACTTACTACATGTATACAGTGCTGTCTACTGCAGTAGTATAATACCTCTAATTAAGGCGACACTTTTTAAGCTAGAGGTCGCTTCTTTTGGAGGTTGAAAAATTATGTTGAAGTCCTGGTGTTGCATATTAAGAGGGTTGCATCTAATTGGAGGTAGCTCTACTTAGACTATTTGCCTTGATTTCAAAACACCTACGTATTTTTCAGTGGGCTAGAATCGAGGATAGGGTGTGGCTACATATACCTCCATTTAGGACGCGACCGGCATTAAAAATAATTGTCAACGCAGCTGTCGCTACTTTTAGAGGTCAACAATTTGCCTAGCTCGCGGGCATCGCATATTTAAGGGTTGCCTTAATTAGAGGTCATACAGTATAACATACACATACACATACACACACGATTATCTGCTCCTTGCACTGCTATTACTAGAATGTGTTGCAAGCATCAAACATATGCGAACTTTACCAGCGTTGATCACTTCACAAATATAAAATCGCAATACCTAAACTAGTCTTGCCATAACGCAATATCGCAGCTGATTTGGCTCATTCGCAAAGGTTTTTCACCCACAAAATTGTCTAGTAATACGGTAGACCTCAAAACATCAGGAATATGGAAATTATGGTAATACTGGCACATGATGAGAACATGTACAGTACATAGTTGTGGTGTGATGTTGATTAAGGTTTGCAGTGTGGGTGACTTTGTGCATCTTCTTCCCACCAAGTTACTGATAACTTCACAGGGCGGTGGCCCACACACAATGGAGGTCACTGTTCCGCAGCATACGCCACAAACATAAATTGGGAAGCCATAGATACATACAGTACAGCAGGCCAGCTTAATTACACACGCCTACAAAACTTCCACTAGGGGAATCCCCTTACCTTTGTCCGACACTATCTCACAAAGGGGCACTTCAATCTCCTCCCAGGTTACAGTGGATCCTGGGTTAGACCTCTTCTTCTGAAACAAGCTCCAGCCGCCCGAAAACCGACTCCCTTGAACCGTCTTGAAGAGTTTCATCGCATTTCGCTCGCTTATCCGTCCCTCACGGCAACCATCCAACATACTAAACTCCCATCGAGCGTTCTCCACAATAAAATAACGCCGATCCAACTCGAGAAAAATATTCGACATCTTAGAATTCTTTGCTACTCCATCCTTGCCACAGACTTTAGAAATGGTTGCCACTACTTGCCTCAAGCTGACACCTCCCATCCTCACAGATGCATACAACTCTCCGACCTCCTGTGCTGTTATATCACCATTGTAACGGGCACACATAAGCTGCGAGGCATCCTCCAAGCAGCTGACGTCCTTGTGTAGGGAGAGGAGGACCGAGTGGGGCTCTGCTCCAGTTGCACCACTCATCACGTACCACCTCAAGCCACAACAATAGACCTTTGTTCGGTGCGGCGTGTATTGGTGGGTGGGGCTAGTTAATGTGAACTCTGACCTTTTAGACTTTTTGCTGGATATCGATTCGATTGTGAAAGAGCAGCTTTTCAGTAGAATGGATTATATCTCTTATGTATTTGCCCTGCTGGTGATGACTGGAGGTGTCATGGGCTTCTTGAAGGCAGGTGAGTGGCTCTGGTATGCATGACATGTGCACAATGCATGATTGGCAAGGATGCTGTAGTGGGTGTGGTTTATCTGAGTGTTGGGCATTGTGTAGTAGTGTGTGGGCGGTACAACTATACCAGTACGATATATGATATAGCTAGCCTCGAGACCAGCCGTTCGTTATCTGAAAGAACGCCTGGTCAAGTTCCAATGTAGCACTCGTCCTATGGTCCAGGAATTTCTTGGACCGGTAATTGCCTGCACAAGGTCCACCCAAGGTGTATTACCCATGAATATCATTATGATGCTATAAAACGCTGACTCAGCTGGACAAGTTGCACATTGGAACTTGACCAGGCGTTCTTTCAGATAACGAACGGCTGGTCTCGAGGCTATGATATAGCGTGTATACTTCGAGTTCGAGGGTATAAATGTTCGCGGTTTTCGATAATTAAGCCGAACATTTATACCCACGAATTTAATAACGCATGTATGCATGCATGCTGTAGAAGGCTGCTATTCCGCGAAAATTAAGTCCGTGAAAGTTTATACCCTCGAAATATACCTGCTATACGGTTACTTGGGTTACTTGCATTATAGTACGAGCTCCTACAGAATCAACTTTTGGATCCCTTTAAATGTGAACCGTGATTTAAGGACGAGTAATATTTAATTAATTTCTTAAGTATTGCACCCAAAGCAGTGGACTTATATGTGTACAGTGTATGCATATTGAAACCAGGGCTGTGTACACATGTTTAGAAACTTATAGTACCTCATGGAGCAGGATATCAAACTATGTATGGTGGAAATCAACAAGATGGGGAGAGTACAGTACCTGCACTCACAGATTAAATTATTCAATTACTCGCTAACAGACAATTCAATTTTATGGCACCACCGAGTGATGTCTATCGGCTGTTAGACCGTAAGCAGGATGGGGTTGGTCATGCATGATGTCATCTTGGAGCTTACGTAGTTATTGTGAAATTTTGCAGTATCATATTTATAGGTAGGACATGTAGGTAGCTTAAAGGCAATCAGCAAAATTGTGGAAATGAACAAATTATGTTGAATTAAGTTGTATGTATGCAGGAAAAGTACAGTATTTGGTTTTAGCTGCTTTGAGTTTTAAAGACTCTGTTACAGCTGTGTTTATAGATCACAGGGTATATTGGTCACAAGGTTTATATATCACCCACAAGACTATGTATGTTTACTGTCAGTGTATTGTATCGTTTCCAGGTAGTACCATGTCACTGGTGGCGGGAGCAAGTATTGGAGGTCTGTTGGCATATGGGGCATGGCAGATGTCTCAGAACCCAAGGAATTTCTTACTCTCTTTTGGTGAGTATACCTCTTCTTTGTAAATGTGGAATTAGCACATCAAAGGAATCATACATTATGATTATTATTGCAATGGTTTCTGTAATCTGGCTGTATAGAGGTATTATTTTCAAATGAAGGGAATAGGTATATTAGAGCTCATCATGGCTGTCAGTGTGGGAAACGGTTTCTCCCCTAACAATTACCTTCACACACAGCTGACACAGGCCTATAGCTGTCTGTCTCTTTGTGCAATCTAATTTAGGCATTCACGTATTATCAATCAGTCCTAAATGTCCAGGAGTCCTCTCCTATTATGTCATACCTTGTTTTGCTATGATACAATTCCTTGTTGTTGTTGTGTACCTATAATATATCCTTGGTTACCCAGGAGTGAGCTTGTTCTTGTTTGGTGTGATGGGGATGAGGTTCTACAACTCTGGCAAGATGATGCCAGCTGGACTAGTGGCCGCACTCAGGTGAACATGCAGCTTGTAATTATATATGACCCTATTCGGCTATTTCGGATCTAGACTGTGTTTATCAAATACAACTAATTAAGCAGTTTCTGTACTTAATTTGGCCCTGCAATAATGTTTACAGCTTAGCAAACATAATTATGAGGGCCTAACCAACACACTCTTTACTTACATGTACAAATTGTACCATTATTTTTAGCTTTATATATTAAGCGCATAACCTGGTAAGAAAATAAGCATGGCACGATTTTGACCCGGCACATTGCAAGAATATAAATGAGATTCAGACAAGCAAGTTTGATATAAGTGGTTGATTTGACACCCATCTGTTGGACTTGTGTCTGTGTACAATGGTTGCCATAGCTCACAAAATTTCTGCCAGGTCAAAACAATGTCCTGTGTACGCAAATGGGAACCCAATAATATGTCTTGTAACGTGTCAACTTGGCATGCCAGTGTCAACATAGAATGAGCAAGCACATTATGACTGGTGGTTTGGGTTGGGTGTACAACAGTACCTCTAAATGAGCGTTAATGTTGTCATGATAGACCCATGCATGTGTACGTGTGTTGATACAATATAGAACCAGGTAACATGGTATTGCACCTACCAAGCTGTCTATCTAATAATGGTGTATTTGGAACAGAATTTAGTCTCCGGTACAGTTCTTATGTGAACAAGTAAGGATGTAAGTAAGATATAATTATTTGATGCTATGGTATTACCCACTGGCCACACACACACCCATACACACAGCCTCGGACAGGTGGTCAGGCTGGGCGCGAGGTTCTTATGAGATGGAACGCAAGAGTCACCTCAACAAACAATGTAATGACGATGTAATGTACTCTTTTAGCTAGCATTTTATTACGCAAATGCAACTCCCTGCTTTTCAATCTTTAGTCATTTGTTGTCATTTTGTATGATTCTTCCCCTTGAAAACTTTGTTATTACAATTTGGGAGTTGTGTACTGTCAGCACATGCAGTGAACCATGTGCAACCACTATGGTCAGTCTATCACATTCCCTTGTACACCTGTTTACTTAGCCCCAGGCATTTGGTAGTGCAGGGCTCCCTGTGATGTGGTCATTGCTATGCTGTATAAGCAGCAAACACAATCTGCCTCAAGTGTAAATTGGGTGTCTATTGAGACAGTGGTAAATCTCTCAATGTGTTAAGTGTCTGTGCAGATAAGCTATTGTGGGTCTCTCATTTAGCACCACTAGCTTGTGACAACAGAGGTCACTAAATTACCAGCCTATACCTGAGAACAACCTCTAAAGATGTGAAAACTCAGATCCTTTCTCAAAATCTCACGCCATGTGCTCTGCAAAATCACAGATGGATACACTCTTTTTTATGTTCTACTATGGATTAATTCTCAATTATTTGTGTGCGTAATTAGGCTTGTGGCAGCTCCAATTTTCTTTACCATTTAAGACTATACACTGTCTTGAATTCACCCACTCATTTTTGTTTGTACATTGGTTGCAGACTAACTACTCAATAACATATAGAGCTGTATAGGAGTGCACCCACTCATTCAGGCTAGAGCCTACCTAGTGCAAGTGTGATCTCAGACTTTGTTTTGAGTTTACCCAAACTAACACTTCGCTTTTTTCCTATCCTGCCTACGCAAATGAGTGTTTATGCTAGCTGGAGAAATTGCTTTAGTCTACTTAGTTTGTATGTTTCATGGGTAAAACATCACTTATGGATACAATTACATAATTACCTACTGAGAAAAATGTCTGATTCACTGTCCTTTGAAAACATGCTAATTTATATGCTTAGCAGTGTGAGCCAGCACATATATTTGTATCTCGGTATATTTCTGAGCCCATGCAGTGTAAATCGCTACAATGCTCACACCAGGTTCATAGGTACAATAGGCACCCATTGACCCTATATGCACATGTATTCATTTGCTTGGAACCTCCATTAGAAGCTTATATATGCATACAGTATTGACATTCCTCATGAGCACTCAGTTTATTTCAGTCTATCATCCCTTGCATGCAGCTAGCTCATCACATACACTCTATCCCATCAGTGTGTTGTGTTTAGTGGTTTACTTGTACCAACGATCTTCTTCCTGATTGAATGAATGATGACAAGGCGTGTACACTACACACCTTCCCACAAACTGGCTAGAACTGTAGTGGAAAGGCAATAAAATTGTTTTGCCAATATTTTAAAACTGCAGCTGTCAGGAGTGTGCCAGGTGCTGTGTTAACGGGATTAGAGACAGAATGTAGACTTTATAGCACGTCACCTCTTTTCAGTTTGGTAGAGATCTGACAAATCCGGCCTATACACGTATCTATAGCCATACATGTAGTTTGTATAATGGCTATATACAGATGCAATATAATGACTATATATTTCAGAAGCTCTTAATAATTATGGATGCATATTTTGTGTGTACTATAAATTGAAGACCCGGCGACTTGATTCTGAACTGTAATATTTACGCTATGTTGTTAGAAGGAAATGAAGTCTCTTGTAAATCAATTAATATCAGCTAGGTGTTACTACATACCATAGTGATACTGTGTTACATACATAGTGGCCTGCAGAAGTGTCATTGAAACCACATTATCCCCTAATACAATTAGTGACACGGTGTATTGTGTGTACAAGACTAAATAATCAATAGAGACCTGTGTACACAGGTTCTCATGCAGTGCTCATGCAATATCGTGACTATAACTCTTCAAGTTCCCCGAATTCCCGGAATCATTTCCTCACTGCCAAGAGAGTACTGCCGTGTTATGTATATGGTAGTTACAGTCAGCTAGAGGTGTGTCCGATGCTGTACTGGTAGTTTGCAAACACCAGAGAGTAGTAGTCAGACTAATCATTATTGTTTACCATTGCTATAATTATTATCTTAAATTTGCAGACCAAGTCTTGTTCAGCTTCTGTTGCAGTTACAGTTATGTGCATGTGCATGTAGCATGTATGGTGCATGCATGTAGGTGCATGGTGCATGCATGTAGGTGCATGGTGCTATGTGCATGCATGTTCATGCATGGTGCTAGGTGCATGGTGTGAGGATGGTGAGAGAATTTGATTAAGTTCTATTTAGGTGTTTAGGTGACACTGGTAATTGGTACGACTTCTTCGCTTATCTTTCCATTAGTCACATACATAATAATAATAAGTTGGAGTGGTACTATACAACGCTTTCTTTGAGGTAGAGAAAAGAAATGTAGAAAAGTAAAATACATCCCAATATCAACTGTGGTTGATTTATTATGATTTCTTGGTTTTCTCTATTGGCCTCACTGCTGTCTGATACACAACTGTTCAGTTCCTGTGTCTTAGGGTGGGACTAGAAGCCTGGCTGTACAGTTCAGATTATCACCCACACATCTGCAGCCTAATGGTCGACCTAGCCAAGTGTTGAGTCTGGTCTCCAGAGAAATTACGTCCAAACCTCTAATATTATCTCCATGTCATGTGGGTGGTATTTTGACCTCAAGCTATGTTCATGGAACCATCACAGTACATCTACAGCTCCAACACCAGCGGCGTTGCATAACATCAAATGAGTTGCAGCAATCTCTCTGGCTTAGGAAGAACGGGATGAGAATGTCTTTCAACAAACTAACTAGAAGAATTGATTAGGGTACATTTAATCAAGATTTGAACTCCTGGTGCTATTTGTCAGTTTGTTTCGCTATGTAAGAAAACCACGTTTTTACTTGTAAAGCTAGCATATATTATCTTATCTTATGACAGTGTGTAAGTAGAGAGTTTATTCATCTGTTCCAAAGTACAAGTGTTTGTTGCCTCAAGCACCTCATAATCTGCTAACACTTGACTTCAACGCCCACTCACAATCACAGTGAGTGGGCGTAGCTCATTACGAAGTACACAGACGGAAGTTTGCTGGTTAACTTCCTGGTTCTAGTTAATATAAAGGGGCAGTTGGAGACAGAAAGTCTACAGCAGTTTGACCACTGGTTTGAGTTTCTTTCTTTGCAATATCTTTGAAGTTATGTTTGTGCCCACCGCTATGAGCTGCAGTGAAGAAGCAACCTCCTCCTCTTACAATACAGTCTCCCGCATGCCTCCACTCATCCAGCCCATTCCATCTCCTGCAAGCTCTGATATCTCTTCACCTCTTGCACCGTCCGACATGCACTCCAAGAAGAAGCATATCAAACGGCCGATGAATGCATTCATGGTCTGGGCTCAGCTGGAGAGAAGAAAAATGACCCTCGAGTATCCCGATATGCACAATGCAGAAATCAGCCGAAGACTTGGCAAGCTATGGCGTCTCCTCTCTGATGCAGAAAAGCAGCCGTATGTGGAGGAATCAGATCGCATCCGAGTTATGCATATGAAGCAGTATCCTGACTACAAGTACAGGCCAAGGAAGAAGGGAGCTAAGAAGAGCAAGCCCTCCTCTGCAGCTAAATTTGATGATGAAGATCTTGGATTTGCAATTGGTGGCTGCAACAGCTCCAACTCATTGTGTGCATGTGGAAGAACAGTAACTACAATGTCCACCATTGGGATTCAATGCAGCATGGACAGAGAAGCTGCGAATGCAACTAAACAAGCTATCGAACCACTCGTACTAGAAGAAAGGAAAATGAAGACTGCCGAAATATCGATCCAAGTTGGAAACGGTCTCGCAAACTTGAAGAGTGGCAAGATTATTATTCCGAGGAAGACAATCAGCCCTGTGAGCAACAGCAGTGCTTGCACCTCAATCAGTATTGGCTCTACTGTCCACCATGTCGGGGAGAAGAGATCTCGAGACACTGGGACCTCTTGCGAGCCTATCATAAAACGTAGCAGGCCAGCAGCCTGCAAAGTTATTGCATCAAGTCCTCAAATTAACCCGCACATTGACACCACCTCTGTCCATTTACCACCATCTCCACCAAACTCGACACACTCATTCGATGATCTGGACCTTGATCTCTCCATCGATTTTTCACCACTAGCTTCCCCGTCTATGGATGAAGTGCTCAACTCAGGACTCGATTGTTTTGATGAGCTGCTCAACGATGTGGACCCTGTTCTAAACCGCACAGTATCTTCAACCAATTGTATGAACGTTGAACCATTGTTTTGCAACTCTATGAGCGGCAATATGAGCGGCAATACATTACTGTCTGGAAATTTCGGTGCTAATATTATTCCAATGCAATCATTGAACTTCAGCCTACAAACTCCTTGTGTGCTGGATGCTCCTGACAAGATATTCGATTTCTCACCTAGTTTTGCAGATCTGTTTGGCCAAAATCCTTATTCTGAACTCCACACCACTCTCTCTTCTTAAGTTGAACATTTTAGCTTCTTTTTTTTCAACATATCACCAAAAATCATCTCTTGTATTTTTTATTGTGTATTTTGTGTAATTGTTTTGATATTGTTGTTTGTCTTGGTCTGTTGACATAATTATCATAATTATTATAGTAACTATAATTATAACAATGCCATTAACTAACAGCTACACATGTAGTACATAGATAATCTCCTAGTAACTATTTCACTGATAATAGCTGAGATACACTACACACCATGCAATGCCATATGTACTATGTGCATGCATCTGTTTTAGTGTAGTGCCTGCAATGCATGCATGTGGTTAGACCGTGCATATGCATGCGTTGTGGTTCTGTTGGCTCATGCTGAGTTAAAAAATGGCATTGGAGGTTTCTCTTTATTCCAAACTATAAATATATAACCAGGTAGATAATTATGCACCATGATGCTAAAAACTAAATATTTGTGACAGCAATTAAAACTACAAGATTAAAATTGCTAAGCAATGTTTGCTACAGTTTAGTCGCTTCTTTTCACTAACGAGAAACAGTAAATCTTGAAGTGATCACAAAGTTCATTCACCACAGACACTGCGTAGTCCAGTTGGGCCAGGTTGATTATGATGCACACAACGTAGAAGATGACCAATTCGTATGAAGGAAAACAGATAGACAGACAGACACCCAGGGACAAGGGTACCAGTAGCATGTTGAAGAGGTCACTGCGATGGCTTGACATTTGAGCAATGATGAGTCGACACTGCAGCCAATGAAATAACAAGCGGCTGTCACATAATATATCAGCATCAATTATTTATGAGAACAAGATTATCCACGGGATTGTAACCACACATTGTAACCAAAAACAATAATATTATTACAAGGGAATTGTTCATAATTACTGGGCGGTTGGTTATCTATCCTTATTATAATAATAACTAGAGAAGCCTTAATTGAAAACTGCGTGTACCATGCAGACGGAGAGACTGGCACTCTCTGAGGTATTATTACAACAAGATGACACACGCAATGGCTTACTGTTATATTTGAGAAGTTGACTCCAATAGTGATTAGTAGCAGTCTGGGTTCTCTCTCCAAGATCTCAGTGGGTGAGGCAAACACCCACACAGTCCAGAGTGTGGACATCATGAGGAACGGGGACCACGGCTCCAGAGCTGCCAGCAAGCCAAGCTTCCTACGTCCACTGCAAGAACAGCATCTTAATTCATGAATTCAGTATACAGAAAATCATGAACCATACGCGTATGTACGTACACATAATACCGTTGTGGTATTGTACGAAACGTTATAATTGTTAGAGTCCCACTCACTGTGTAATGCACATATCGGTACACCTTAAATACCTTTCTGCATTGTAGTGATCATAAATGTTCCACAGGGTCATTGGAATAGAGCCAAAGAATCCAACAATCAGTAGCCACTTGACAACCACAGCACTCTTTATCCCCGGTGGCACAGAGAAATGCCACAGCTCCACTCCATACAAGTACGTCATCAAGTAGGCCAGTGCACAACCCTGCATGAAGAATTAAGGGAAGAATTGAATTGAAGTGCACAACCCTGCATGAAGAATTAAGGGAAGAACTGAAGTGAAAGAATGCACATAACTGGAGGCAGTCCAAATAACAGGTGCACACTCTCCTTGATCCTATGACAACCACTTATCTCACTCACTTTAGCTCATACCACGATCATACGTGCACAATTAAACTGTTTATCAACATAACACCACTAATTACTCATCTGACAGTCGCTAGACTAGGCAGTACAAATATTGAGAGCAGCTGATTCCCCCAATAGAATCCAATCAACGCATGCAGTAGACTAAGCACAGAACAATCCTGCTGTTGTAGCTATGTACACACACACACACATACTGCTCTTAATTCTTGCACACAAAAAATTGACAGGAGGTTCAGTATTTTGCAATGAAAAAATGGTCAGTAAGTATAGGTGTAGAAAACAAACACAGATATTGTATAGCGGGTATTTATTTCGAGGGTATAGTTGCAGAATGACCGTTAGAAAGGTTTTCGCAGATAATTTTCGCGGAATAGCAGCCTTTTTTGCAGCATGTATGCATGTGATATTAAATTCGTTGGTATAAATGTTCGTAGTACAGCTGAGTC